>NC_057724.1:27964143-27988257 GCF_004010195.1 Chiloscyllium plagiosum
TCGACCAACTGCAAGGAAATGGGGTGAGCGTGGATGGACATTTACGACACGGAGGTCGAACCTCGATGTTAATTAAATCAAACATCCACAAAAGCTCGCTTCGTCTCTTAATCTGATGAAACATGAGCGGCAGAGAACTCCTACATTCCAGTATTTCAAGACAAGTAACAATTTAGTTTCCGAACTTATACAGTGCAGACTAAACAACAACTATTCACAAATCCAAGCCTCCCTTTTCCTCACTACGTGCGGTGAAGAAGGCATATGGCGTACTGGCTTTTATTGGTAGAGGAATTGAGTTCCGGAGCCCTTAGGTCATGTTGCAGTTGTATAAGACTCTGGTGCGGCTGCATCTGGAGTATTGTGTGCAGTTTTGGTCGTCATATTATAGGAAGGATGTGGAGGCACTGGAACGGGTGCAGAGGAGGTTTACCAGGATGTTGCCTGGTATGGTAGGAAGATCGTATGAGGAAAGGCTGAGGCACTTGGGGCTGTTTTTATTGGAGAAAAGAAGGTTTAGGGGTGACTTGATAGAGGTGTACAAGATGATTATGGGTTTAGATAGGGTCGACAGTGAGAATCTTTTTCCATGTATGGAGTCAGCTATTACAAGGGGGCATAGCTTTAGATTAAGGGTTGGTAGGTATAGGACAGATGTTAGGGGTAGGTTCTTTACTCAGCGTGTCGTGAGTTCATGGAATGCCCTGCCAGTAGCAGTGGTGGACTCTTCCTCATTATGGGCATTTAAGCGGGCATTGGATAGGCATATGGAGGATAGTGGGCTAATGTAGGTTAGGTGGGCTTGGATCGGCGCAACATCGAGGGCCGAAGGACCTGTACTGCGCTGTATTCTTCTATGTTCTATGTTCTATTAGAGGTTTTCCACAATTCAGTGGTACTGTCCTCAGAATCACACTTCCCTCCACTCGAAGTTGTCATTATTTCTTGTTAATGTTGAATTCACATTCATCCCCCTACCCTTATTTTATCCCCACGCCAGTGTTGAGATGTCTTGGCTATAAAAGTAATGACTGCTTTCATTGCTGTGGTGGTCAATAGGATCTGACAGGTGTTAGTCCATTGAAGTAAATGTCTTCAGTTATATTAGTCTTTCAGTGAAGAATCTTTAGCGGTAGTAAAATTATTTCTCAACAGGCAGCTGTAAATGACTGAACCTGTTGTGTTTTACATCAGGAGAGGAAAATGAAAAGGAAATCAAATAGACACAGTGCAATAAAGTTCATAATGAAGATTTTTTTATCCATATAATCTCTGTGCCAGAACTATCCTGAGCTAAATTGCCCTTGCAATTTTTTGACAACATGTAGAGGAATACTTGGCTACTTTTCTGCACCTCGCAATGATAATAAGTTTCTGTTCTTTTGCATACTATGCAGGCAATGTGAATTTAAGGCCACATCATAATGTATCCTGGTACAAGATACAGGTGGGTGTAAAGATAACAACAAGACATATTTTTCTTTGCTTTCAGCTTAAATCTTACTTGGGGGAAAATGTTATTAGGATCTCAAAAATTGTTTGTTTCATTGATTTCTCAAGAACTGATTTCCTGACTTGCAGCCTACGAATACTGGAAAGCATTTTGTTCTTACTCGAAAAGAACACACAGCTTGAATGGCTTGAAAATAATGCGTTTTTGGATGAAATCATTACATGACTCAATGACAGTGCCCAGCTAGCAATAACACAATACCTCTGCTCAATCACATCTGGAACCATCTGTCAGCAAAATGATCATCTTCCTCTTCATATATTGCTTTAAATTTACACTAAAATCAGTGAGAGTTGTGGCAATAGAGGATATAGCAGAAAAAGAAAATACAGAAGATTTAAAACAGTTTGAATTGGGCTGACAGATGGCAGATGAAGTTTAATATTATAAATATGACATTTTTTGCATTGGTTGAAATACATATTCAATAAACAGGACTGGTTTGACAGAAAGAGAAATAGAAAGGGACCTCAGAGAACCATAGGTTTGTCACTTGCAATGTGTAAACAACATGGTGAAGCAATTAAAGTGGCAATGAGACCATCCTGATATATAATCAATATATAAACAGGTTCATCCTTTGGAATTTTCTCAATTTTTGAACATTTGCAGTGCAGAAAACAGAGGAAATCAGGAAGGTGAGGCCAACTGCTTAATCACTATCCCAGAACTGAACAAGCTTTCCTCTGACATTCCCCCAATCACTGTTAGTGGTCCACTCCAACTGCCTTTTTAAATGCACATAATAAAGGAAAGGTAGAGGTAAGCCCAAAGACCAATTTCTGTCACCTATCTAACATCAGCAGCCTATCTTCTGAAAATAAGTTTTCAAGCAAAAGAAGCATTAAGAGATGTTAATGTTGGGTTATAGGAGTTGCATTGTTAAAAATCTTTACAAGTAATCATTTAAACAGGTCCTTAAGAAACAATGGGGGTATCCACCTGCAACATCCAATGTTTTCTTATGGTTGAAGAATAGTTGTTTCAATGTGTGCAAGTAAAATTACATTTTTCTCTTCTTCTGGTTAGGCCTACACCATTGCCTGCCATACCCACCAAAGACTCTTGGCAGGTAGTCTGATTCCTAACTGTTGTGAGAAATCACACAAGTAACTCAGGGATGATTTTATAGTTTAAGTCAGAGCTTAACAACATGGTTGTGAATCCACATGTCCTCCTTCCATCTGTTAGTGCTCTGGCATAGTTAATCTTTTAATAGTTAATAACTTTCTTGCAATAAGGAGAGACTCAGTTTTACTCACAAGCAATCCTTAACTTTTAAATATCATGACTTTTAGCTGATGCCACCAATTTAAACAGAGACGTAATAGCTGAAGACAAAGACCTGAGTTATTTCTGTGCTGGATTGATCACGTATTTTGTAAGAAATACAAATGATGATTATGTAAATGTAATGATTCATTTTATATGGTACTTTACATTTTTTTATCCTCTTTCTTTGGAGATTATTACATTAGGAGACAGCAAGAGCAAGACAATACCAAGCTGTTGCAAATGGGCACAGCTTTTGAAAGAAAGTGTTAATGAATCATCCTAATCAGAGAGACCTTATGGATGGTTGATATGAAAAAGGAACCATGAACTTGTATTTATTTATTTTCTGAGTATGTTCTCAGGCTTTTACATGATATAGATGGGATTTGTAGCTACATAAATTAGCGGTGATATCTCCAAAGCAGCAACTGAGCTGATAACCAGTTAAATGCTGTCTGTAATCTTGTTTTTAACTAAATTGGGCCATCCATCCTTTCTGTTTGAAATCCACCTTGGACAAACAGAGAGAGCTCACTTAATCTCAAATAATGGCATTTCCAACAAGGTGACTTTGATCTTGCTATGGCATTGAAATTACATCCTAAATGACATGTTCAAATCCTGGAGCCTAAGATTACACTTGTCACCTTAGATATATAGGTTAGAACACTGTCCATTGTAACAAATTGATATAATTAATACAATTGTGCATTGTTGAGCAAAGTGACAGTAGATTCAATGTGTGTCCGACCCATACTTGCAACATGTGGGAACTGCTTGAGAGACAGTGGAGCAAGAAATTTGTTCTGAATGTAACCTCTGTTGTATTTGAGCTGCCAATGCTTAATGCTAACAATGGAATAAAGTGTTCCATTTCCAGCGTGACCTTTCAAGGCCTTGATGAATTCAGCATCAGCGTTAGTTAAGGTGCTGATCCTGCCCCAACAAACACAATGGTCTATTGAGGGTTGGGGAATTGCAGCGTGGAAGAAAGGTACATAACAGGGTAAGGAAGGCATGCTTATATTTACTGCAGAATGCACTCACAGTTTGTGTAGGTGCTATTCTATATTATGCATATTAGACATATAACAAGTACCAGAACTGACAGGTCCTGAGTGCCTGAAGATAGAATCTCAAAACTATTTATTAGCCTCTCTGCTAGGAACATGGGATAATTTAATATCTTACTTTATTGTTGTTACACAGCTTGATTGTAACAGGCATTAGCTGCATAATTCTGTGGAAGGAATCCATATTATTTTTCCACAAGATGAGGCGCATTCATTCAAAAAGATTAGTGAACCTCTGGGGGAGATCAGTATTTTTAACACTGCATGCTGCCTTTCTTTAACCATGCTGCACAGAGCATATAGGTCAGACTCATAATGGGATTTAAAATGACAAGTTCTATGTAAGCCCAAAATACTTCATCATCCGATTATGTGCACAAGACCTTTGTTTTACCTCTCTATGCATTATTTCCCAGCTGATGTATTTTGAGAATCTGCATTGTATGCATGTTCTTTGTAATACACATTCCATTTTGTGATAGAAACTGCATTGTTCAATCTGTAAAAAACTGCCAGAAGTAATATTTACTAAATTATTTTTACCTCAAATACAGATTGGATCTCGAAAAGGTTCATAGTTCATAGTGATATGTATTGTTACAGAGACTGTGACAGAAAGAATTTTCTATAAATGAAATCATCGAAAATAATTTCATTACCACACACATGGAATGTGCATGCATGACTTTGGAGATGAAGGAGTAGTTTGGATGGCATAAAGGTTGAGTGTCATCCAAAGTCCAGAGCCAACTATTAACATAGAAATATAGAAAATAGGAGCAGGAATAGACCATTAGCTCCTTTGAGCTTGCTTTACTATTCATGTGATCAATACTGATCATCCAGTTCATTAAGTTGTTCCATGGGCTCACCACTCTCTGGGGGAAGAAATTTCTCCTTACCTCAGCCTTCTCCATATCCTCCATCGACTGTGACTGGACTCCCCTGTGATCAGAAACATTCATCCTGTGTTTACCTGTCTAAAAAAGAAATTAAAAGAAACAAAGGCTTGGGAAAAATTGGGAGAGAGAGTTAAGGCATTGTTACAAACTCACAAGACAGCAGTCTGGTTTGGACCACATCTTTGTTGAACAGGATATTAGATGGATGGCTGCATTGAGTGCCTCATGGTAGATATCACATGACTGTGGCAAGCCAGGTGACACATTAGTGCAGTATTGCATTTCTCTTCCAAGCATCTCCCTTTTTGCATGAAAAGAATGCATGTGTTTCAATTACATAGAGTTAGCCAGGTAACCAACTATGCATACAACTGTTAACATGCATTTGCAGAACTGTTCATTATTCTAATTAGTTCCTCTTTTATCAGTCTTTTTGTAAGCATGGAATACATGTGGGTTGTTGGCTTTTCCTCCATTATCTGCTGTTTAGAATTATGTGCTGTCTGAATCTGTCATAAAATCTCAGCCGATTCTCTTGCCTTATACACATCCTTCCTTTAGTTTAATTTGCTTTGTCTGGCAAGGTAATCTTTACATCTTATCAAGATACCTCTGTGGTCCTACAGTCAGATCCTTTCCATCTCACAGTATTTGTTTGTCTGTTCATTAGTTGATGTGATTTATGAGACATTGTAAATGTCTTCTGGCACATTTAGTATTACTAATCCAAGCTTTCAATTTACTTCTGTTGAGATCAGCATTGTGTCTAAAATCTGGAATTCCAGTCTTGCTCTTGCACTGAGTTCTCAGATTAAAGTTTGCTCTTGGGGTGAACACCGTTCTGTCACAGAGCTTCAATTTTACCTTTGAGTTTCATTTTTCCATCAGCATCACATGTAGATTTACATAGGTCTGTGAAGCTCTAATGTGACACAAAGCACCAATGTTTATCTATCACTTCATATTTGTTTGATGCTGTCATTCTACTGTTTTTGCAATAGTTACAAACCATTTTAATCTTTCAGATTTGATGTTATCAGCCTGCTGTAAGGTAAAGATTGAATCATCTGAAACTTCCTCTGACATCTCTCTTGTAACAAGGCTTGATTTGTCAAAATCATCTTCTGGCAGCTCTGTGGCAATTATCTTATAAATTCTTTTTAGTTTGTTTGCTTTCATCCTAGCAAATCTGCCATGTGGGATTAGAACCTGGGTCCCCAGAATATTATTGGGTCTCTGGATTAATTGTCTAGCAATAAATCCATTGCCTCCCCTTTAATAGCTGTGCTTCCATACAGCTCTTCAACACTCAATCCCATCTCTACTATGACACAATATTACAAGCTGACTAAATAACAGATTTTTTGTGTTGTGTCTTTAGTGAATTATCTGTAATATGGGTGCCTGTAGTGAATGCTTCATGGTAACACATAACTCCAGCAAGCCGGGAAGCACATTAGTACACTGTTGCATTTCTATCTCAAATAGGCATAGCAAACATCAAACAGCAGACCAAGAACTCATGTTTTTCAAATGGGAGTCATAGGAACATATCACATTGAAGATGGAAGGTGGTAATAGGATGCCAAGAAGGGAGCAAGAATAAGCACAGTTGAAAATCAAGTTGGGCACATACTGGCAAGCAATGTGGGAGTAAGATTACTTATTACTGTAATATAGAAAATAAATTAAACTGGAAAAAGTCATCCCCTCCAAAAAGTCTAAGTTTGGTTTGCCCTTTCTTACAGAAGGTAATATGCATTTGCAAATGATTAATAGCTGAGGTCTTAAATTACAATTTGCAATTGTTTCAGAATTCAGAATGCCTTTATATTCTTTTAGAAAATGGTCTTTGTCAACTGATAATTAAATTAATTGGTGTTGTGAACATTTATCATCATTATAGCTCCAAATGCATAATTAGGTACAAGAAAATTTCAATCTAAAATCAAATTGATGGCCCAAATTCACAGTGTGTACTCTACTTCCCATATTCCTTGCCTCGTCACACACTGCAAGCTCCATGTCCCTATAGCAATATTTGTATCTTGTTCATGTTGAATAGGTCTGATATAGTATCTTGATGTTTGTCACTAATTTTCATTAATGTTTATTCTGTGGTTAAAGCAACATCATTTCTGCTAATGGTTGGTTAAACGTTTCTTATTTCATCACATCATAGCAGAATGTCTGTGGACCAGATTTAAATCATTTTGACTAAGAATAAATACTGCAGATGTAGGTTAGATTTATGTTTTGCTGATTTCGTCACAGATAGCTACCTAGCTAATGTGGTGGTAATTTCATTGTGAAATTCCTCAGAGCTGCTCCAACTTCATCAACTTTACCTGTGTGAACAAAGTTTCTGCAACATTTTTGGTAAAAACAGATTTGCTACAGTGACACTGGATCTGAGAAACTTTCCAATCATTATGGGTAGTAAATAAAGATTTAGTTGGTCAAGGAATTTTTCCTCGTTTTGTGTTTGTACTATAAAATAAGACTGAAACTTCCCTTGTATCGGTTATCTCCTGAGGTGAAATACATTCCTAAAATACTGTGGTTCTACTTGTAATATACCATTAAGGTGAATAGTCATCCTATGTGCAATACACGTTCTCAAATGTACTTTGTTTTGTAACATATATATTTTTGTCCTGAAAAGTTACCAGATTAAAACTAATAAACCTCAGTACGCAAACAGACATTGACATAATTTATATAATTCTTTAAACATTTATCTTCCACTGTGCCTTAGAAATAATTATTCCATATGATTTATAACTCCATGCTGTATTTAGAAAACTGGAAGAAAGTTGACTTTGGACTTTGTCCAGTGTCTTAGAATTATTTTATATTCAACAGGAAATGGAGCCATAGAAAAACTACAGTACAGAAAGAGCCCATTTGCTGTGTGCCAGCTGAATAAACTAGCTGCCCATTCTAATCCCACTTTCCAGTACCTGATCCATAGCTTTGCAGAATTACAGCACAAGAGGTGTAGGTCCAAGTTCCTTTTAAATGAGTTGAGTTTATCCATCTCAACCACCAAACTGGATGGTTAATTCTAGAAGCTCACCACCCCTGACAGAAAAGGTATAACCTTTCTTTCAATCATCTTAAATCTACGCATCTTGGTAAATGACCGATTCGCTCTATTCGAGTCATTCATTATTTTGTATACCTGAAGTAATTCAGCTCTAACCTCCTCAGTTTTAAGGAATAAAACCTTACCTTACCCTGTCACAACTCACTGGAGTAACACACTGCAAAACAGGCCCCATTATTCCCAGGGCTGTCACAAAAATTAAAGATATTTAGAAATATACGAAGTTCCTCAATTTACCTATCTTTTAAACTTGACAGAAGTCACAGACCAGGTTTCTGTACTTAAAAAAGGTTATTACAAATAATTAAACTCCTGCTATAGATAAACAGTTACGAACCATCAGCATGTATCTCTATTAATTAATCTATAATTCCCTCATAAAATTCCCTTTACAGGTGACACAGAAAAGAAAATGGGAGGACAAAGGGAATAACTAAGAAATCATATCAGTAGTTCCTGTTTACACTTGCTACTGAGATGTTTCTTCTAATTCTTGTGCTGTTCAGAATGTGCTTTTCATTTGTCCTTCTCTGGATGCTTCCACCGATTTGCAAGAGGTACAGGGTGTCTGGTTCATTTATAAAAGTTCTTTGGCTTATCAATTCACTGTCATAGCTTACAAAAACTGTTGAAAACAAACATTGATTTTCTTAGTGCTTAAAGTGGCTTTTACTGGAGATAATAAAGAGTTCCTGAGCTAGTCGTGGTCCAAAGGCTTCTCTGTATCTTGATCACAGATCCAAGCTGTTCAGCTAACTGAAAACCAATCACATAGTTTCTAGCAAGCAGAATGCCTTTTCATTGATAACTTTCATTCATCCATAGACCAATCAGTGGCTTGTGTAAAGCAAACTTCCACCTGTACACAACAGGTGGGTGGCATGGTGGCTCAGTGGTTAGCAATGCTGCCTCATAGTGTCAAAGACCTGGGTTCAATTCCACCCTTGAGTGATTGTCTGTGTGCAGTTTGCACATTGTCTCCCTGCCTGCGTGGGTTTCTTCCAGGTGCTCCAGTTTCCTCTTCCAGTACACACATGTGCTGGTTAGATAGATTGGCTAAATTACCCATAGTGTACAAGGATATTTAGGTTAGGTGCATTAGCCATGGGAAATGCAGGGTTAGTGTAGGGGGATTAGTCTGGGTGGGATGCTGTTCAGAGGGTCAGTGTGGACTTGTTGGACTGAATGGCCTGTTTTCATACTGTAGGGATTCTATAAAACAAAATTCTTCAGCTTCAGTTCATCCACAAGCACACATTAACCATGGCTTGAACAAGCAGCTGTGTAACCAATACTTACTATGTGTATCAAGTTACTTGCTTTCAAAGCATGCAGCAATCCTTGCTTTTTTTTCTTAAAAAAGTTATTTTCTCATTTCAGCCCACAGTTAGAAAAACAGGAAAAGTAAAAGACATGGTTTTCACAATCCAATCTTTCCTCATAGCTGAAATCTTCCAGCTCTGATAACACACTTATAAATTTCTTCGGTACTATCTCTAGAGCAATTATGTCATTCCTATAATGAAGTGACTGGAACTGTGCACAATATACTTGAGTTGTAGCCTAATCTCTGTCTTATATCATTACAACATTATATCCCTGATTTTGTATTCAAACCCTAACTGATATAGAAGGAAAGCCTTCCATAGGTTTCTTTACCACCTTGGTAAAAACAATGACTGCAGATGCTGGAAACCAGATTCTGGATCTCTGTCTTATATCATTACAACATTATATCCCTGATTTTGTATTCAAACCCTAACTGATATAGAAGGAAAGCCTTCCATAGGCTTCTTTACTACCTTGTCTACATATCCCACCATCTTCAGAGACCTGAGGACATGCACTCCAAGGTTTCTCACTTCCTGTACCCATCTCAGTACCTCCCAACTCCCTTTGCTCTGTGTGTCCCTACAAATGCATAACTTTGTATTTCTCAGGATTGAATTCCATTTACTACTTCTCAATCCATTCAACTAAATCATTGATATTTTCCTACAATTTTTGCTTGGTTCATGTTGAATAGGTCTGACATAGCATTCTGATGTTTTCCCCTAATTTTTATTAATATTTATTCTTTGGTTAAAGATACATCATTTCTGCTAATAATAACGGTTTCTTATTTCAATCAACAGCCATCCTCTTCATTATCAACTACTCAGCCAATGTTTGCATCATCTGCAAATTTTCTAATCATACCTCCCATATTTAAATTTAAGTCATCAGTATATACCCCAAACAGCAAGAAACCCAACAGTGAACTCTATGAAATACCACTGAAAATTGCCTTCCATTCACAAGAACATCTATTGACTATCACCCTTTGCCTTGTGTCAATGAGTCAATATCGGATCCAACATGTGTCATTCCCCTTAGAACATGGGCTTTCACTTTTCTCACCAGTTTGTCATGTCATATGTCATGTAGATGACATCCATTGCATTACCCTCATCAATCCTCCTTGTTACTTTCTCAAAAAATTCAATTAGATTAATAAGGCACAACCTTTCTTTAACAAAGCAGTACTGACTACCCTGATTAATTCTTAGCTGTCCAAGTAGCAGTTAATCCTATCTCTCAGTATTGATTCCAATAATTTGCCCACCACCAAGCTCAGATGGACTGGCCTATAATTATCTGGCCCATCCCTCACACCCTATTTGAATAATGGTATAATGTTCACAGACCCGCAATTCTCTGGTATCTCACTTGTATCTTGTGAAGAGTGGAAAAGGATCCCCACAGCATTCATCATTTCATCCCTTGCTTCCTTTCGGAGTCAAGGATACGATTTACCGAGCTCAGGTAATTTATCCACCTCCAAGAAAGACAGTCCCTCTAATACTTCCCTTCTACTATTTCATCTAAATTTTTACATTCCTCTTCTTTAACTATTCTTCTTCTTTGTGGAGACAAAGAACCCTGCCTACATCTTCTACAGCCATGTACAAGTTACCAGACACATCATTGATCGGCCCACCCCTTTCCTTAGTCACTCAGTGGAACTTAATGTATTGATAAAACATCTTTGGAATTTCTTTATTTTTGTCAGCCAACATTTTTTGGTATCATCTCTGTATTTTCCTAATTTCCATTAGAGTTTGGAGGGATACGGGCCGGGTGCTGGCAGGTGGGACTAGATTGGGTTGGGATATCGGGTCAGCATGGAAGGGTTGAACTGAAGGGTCTGTTTCCATGCTGTACATCTCTATGACTCTATGACTCTATGACTCTACTTTCTATATACTACTCAGCTTCCTAAACTATTGCATTTTTTGTGATTAATAATATCTATTTTTCTGCTTTATCCTTCCCTGTGGTCTTCTGGATAACCAAGGAATCTAGATTTGGTAGTAACACTCTTTCATTTTGTGGGGACATATTGATACTGCGGCTGTGGAATATTGCCTTTGAGTGCCTCCCTCTAATTTTCTACCAACTTTCCTCTAAGTATCCACTTGACTCAGATCAGTCTCAGCTTTGTAAAATGTGTTTTCCCCAATTAGAACATTTGCTCCTTTCTACCTTTATCCCTTTCCATAATGATGCTAAAACTACTACATATTTTGATCACTATTTTCAAAATGGTCACCTACTGCGACTTCATCCAGCTGCCTTTTAAATATGCTTCCAAAATAGTGTAGGGAAATAAAGCATTAACTAAAAAGGAATGGAAACACTAGGAAACCAACAAGATTTGAAACAGAATTATATCCAGCCAGCGCAAGAGACAGCTAGACTTTTGTTCTTCTGTATTTGGTAGTATAAGGTTTATTCTCCTGCGAATCCACATGTCTACTTAACATATGTTGGCAACATTAAGAAAGAAACCAATATGTTGTTTATCAGAGTCATGCAGCGAATGAGTTTATAAATAAAGATCAAACGGTAATTAGGCCAACCTGGAATCCTGAACAGGCATGAGCAATACATGACACTCTAACCTGTTGTCCTCAAGCAAAATGGTTATGATTTCACTACCAGGAAAAGGTCTGCCAACAAGAATTGTTTTGCAGTGCCTGAAGATATTATATTTGTTATAAAAAAATGTTTTACATCATTACAACATTCTGGAAACATTCAGGATGTTGCTCCAATATTTAGTCTGCAATTTCTATGCAAGCAAGTAAAAGTCCCAAAATCAATGCCTCATGAAATGTTAGCAAGCATGAAAGTTAAGGAATAGAACACTTTATAATGGTAATGAACTGTTCAAAGTATTATGTGACTCCAGCTTTCAAAAAGACCCAGCTTTCTATAATAACCCATTTCCTGATGAATGCTAGAGAATGAGATATTAAATATCCCGGTAGAGAAATACGAAGACGAATAAAAGTCATGAAGTCAATATTGACAGTAGGAAACAAACAGGCGATCAACTGTTGCTA
Organism: Chiloscyllium plagiosum; assembly: GCF_004010195.1. Taxonomy (NCBI): domain Eukaryota; kingdom Metazoa; phylum Chordata; class Chondrichthyes; order Orectolobiformes; family Hemiscylliidae; genus Chiloscyllium; species Chiloscyllium plagiosum. The sequence goes on from NC_057724.1 coordinate 27,976,404, forward strand.
ACATTACATTGGTGGAACATTGTCATATCAATGGATAGGTAGAAAAGATGCTAAAAGCAACAACATTATGGGATGTATTTTTGGATTCACATCCAGGGAGTAGATCATCTGATCAAACCTAAGGTTATACAACTTGCCTAATTTATGGAAATTTACACTGTTTCCTGTTGCCCTTTCAACTGAATTTGATTTTCAATTTACAAGATGAATGACCTGTTTCTGGTTTAGTACCACACACTTTTCAGATGGGGCATTAAACTGCATGCTGGATATTAAAGATTGCAAGGCATTGTTTAAAGAAGAGTACAGGAGCTTTCCCAGTGCCACATGCATCTCGCCAACATTTCAGCATCTGCAGGGTTTTTTTTGTCTCTACATTGTCTACTCATTTGTCTGATCAGATTTTTTGGGATGTTCTTGCTGCAAAATGTTTCTTGCATTACAGCCATGACTGCACTTTAAAAGGAGGGTGTTAAATACATTATACAAATGTTGCTTATTTTGTTACAAGGGTTGTGGGGAGCTGTAAACCGAAACAAATAAATTTATAAAATGACCCTAAGTGATGAAATGACCAAACCTTTTACTTTAAGAGTAATCAGAATCACCATCAATTATACATGAATTAAAAGGCAAATAACACTTCAAATAAAATGTAAATTTCATTTTAAATAGTTGGTTCTACTTTAAAGTCTGTCTTACATAACTACAAAGGCCTTTATTACTCAGTACTGACATGTGGTATCATCTGCAGTTCAGGTCTTATATAATTCAGCCTCTGAAAATAGGATTTCTAATTTTTCCACTCAATCAATTTACCCTCAATTCATTCACCAGCAGCTATATTCCATCTGGGGTCCCGAGTGATGTTTTTTACCTAAACAGCAGAACCTCTTAACTACCTTAACAGCAGTTTTGGTTCCCCACAGGGTCCTTATCTGTTCCCTTTAATCCCACATGATAAATAACCCGGTCAGCTCTAGCAAAACTGAAACAGCAGCAGTAAAATTGATCAATTCAGAATGCCTGCTCTAATCTTGTCTTCAATCCTATTCCAGCCCTATTTAACAAAATTATGTACACAAAGCTCTTTGTTAATATTACTTGTCTGCCATTCCACCTGTTGTAGCCCTCCCCTTTCTACAGCTTTCATTTGTATTTAGTTGCATGGATGCTGTCTTAACCTCCTTCCTACTGGTACTGCTTCCAGGTAAAGGTTACCAGGACATGCGGACTACTATTTCTTAATATTTAATAAAATTACTTAAGATACCTTTTCAATTGATCCAACCTCTTAAAAGTTATTTTCACACATTCTAAAAGCCAGTTACAGACTCCATAGACAATTTAAAGAAATAATTTTTTTTCTTACTGTACTGCATCTGGGTAAAATTTCAATTTGAGATTTTGTTTTCACAATGCTCTTGTGAAGGAGCTTGGGAACCTTTGCCACACTTTAAGACCTTATGTGCAAGCTTGTTTAATATGCAATTCTAAATAATGTCCTAGCAATAGAAAGATAAAGTGACACTATGATGATGAAGTTGCTATGAGCCTGTTCACCTGTTCATATAGCCTTTTTATAAGGACACCAAAGCACAACAGTGTGTTAGTCAGGTGATCCAAAGCCAGAACTTTTGGTTGTGTTCTGTTGCCCAAAGAAACTGGACTCATTGCATATCATAGAATTCACTGGTTGTTAGCAAGGACTCAATTGTAAAAAGGCCTTATCTAGGAATTGCAACATTTGTGGGATGATCAGAGATCTCACTCAAAATATCCATATCTGGAAACCTGTTGGATTCTGTTAAGGCTTTGATAGCCTTGTGACTTATTGACATTAGCAATGTTCATCTGGCACACAGCCTGTTAGTGCTAATATCTATAATATGGTAAAATCGCACAGCACAAACTGGACCTTTAACCGTTCCTGTTTAGTTTAAAAATCAGTTAGCAGCTTGTGTTAGCTGAGACTTATATGGTTTGCCTAGTATAAATTAAAGACCTAGTTCTGATTGCTTTGTTGAAAAGTCCTGTCATTTATCAAAGACAGAACAAAAAAATGTTTTTAAAATGCTTGAAGTCTGATTCTAATTATATTCAAAGTCCAATCAATTTATGGTGGAAAGGCATGGTTTCAGTCTGTCAAGGAGACAGCTGTCCAATAGCAAACAGTCATAAACATTCGGAAAAAAGGTCCAACCTGTAACATCTCGATAGAAATTTCTCAAAAGTTCACCCATTTCATTTTCAGTTTGTTCTGTAGAGAATTACAAGAGTAAAGATGTCTCTGTGACTTGTATTATCGGAGAAACCAGAACAGCATACTTCACTCAGCCTTGCCACTCCTTCACCTTGGTCTGCATTTGGCCAGTCAACCATTATAAATTTCTTGCTTGACAGGACAATTACTTTCTCTTGCATCTTCAATCCAAAAATTTCTTTAGGCATTTTCAGCACCACCGGGTATTTGGGGACACATTTTGTTGGCAGATAGCCTGTCCTGAACTGCATGCAGCAATAAAAATGCATTATAACCATTGTAAATTCAATAGCTATCTCATCCTTGAAATTAAATTCACAAGTAAATGTAGCCATTGAGCTGAAATGATGTTATCATTTGCATCCATTATTTTAATCAGCTTTCAGTTGTGATATAAACAATGTTGCACAAGGCGTAAGAAAAAAGATTGCTCAGCGTTAGTGTATGTTTTGCAATGCTATTCATTTTTAATACAAAGATGACATCTTCTAAGTCATTGGCTATGGTTGGATCTCATCTGTTAGGTGCTACATCAACCTGCAGTTTGATTATTGTAAATTGCACATTAAATGAAAGTTGGCTTAAGTATCTGTTGATGCCTACCTTAATATATCTGGATAGTCAGTAATAGCTTGAAGAGTCAGGGCAAGCACCAAATGATCTTAGTCATGGCAGCTAACTCTTTTTGATATATGAACTTAAAACACAGTATGTAGACAGGCCAACAAAGGGTGATGCCATATTTGGATTTGGTACTGGGGAATGAACCCAGCCAGGTGTGTTAGATTTGGAGGTAGGTGAGCACTTTGGTGGTAGTGACCATAATTCAGTTATGTTTACAATGGCAATGGGCAGGGAAAGGAACACACCGCAGGGAAAGAGGTATAATTGTGGGAAAGACAATTATGATGTGATTAGGATGCATGGCATAGGGAAGGAAACTGCAGGGGATGGACATTCTTGAAATGTGGACCTTATTTAAGGGACAGCTATTGCGGGTCCTTGATAAGTATATTCCTATCAGGCTGGGAGGTAGTTGTTAAGAGTGGGAGCCATGGTTTACTAAAGAAGTTGAAGCTCTTATCAAGAGGAAGAAGAAGGCTTAGGATGAGGCATGAAGGCTCAGTTAGGGGGCTTGAGAGTTATAAGTTAGCCAGAAAAGATCTAAAGAGAGAGCTAAGAAGAACCAGGAAGAACATGAGAAGTTGTTGGTGAAAAGGATCCATGAAAACCCTAAGGCCTTCTATAGGTATATTGGGAATAAAAGAATGACTACAGTAAGATTGGGGTCAATCAAAGATAGTAGTGGAAAGTTGTGTGTGGAATCTGAGGACATGGGGAAGCACTTAATGAATACTTTTCGTCAGTATTCACATTGGAAAGGGGCAATGTTAGTGAGAATACAGAGATACGGACTACAAGATTAGATGGGATTGAGGTTGACAAAGAGGAGGTTTTAGCAATTTTGTAAGATCTGACAATAGATAAGACTCCTGCGCCGGATGGGATTTAACCTTGGATTCTCTGGGAAGCAAGGGAGGAGATTGCAGAGCCTTTGACTTTGATGTTTGTGTCATCATTGTCAACAGGAGTAGCGCCAGAAGACTGAAGGATAGCAAATGCCGTTCCCTTGTTTAAGAAGGGGAGTTGTGACAACCCTGGTAATTATAGGCCAGTGAGCCTTAATTTGATTGTGGGTAAGATGTTGAAAAAGGTTATAAGAGATAGGATTTATTATCATCTAGAAATTAATCATTTGATTAGGGATAGTCAACACAGTTTTGTGAAGGGGAGGTCGTGCCTCACTAACCTTACTGAGTTCTTCAAGAAGGTGACAAGACAGGTGAATGAAGGTAAGACAGTTGATGTGGTGTATATGGACTTCAGTAAGGCGTTTGATAAGGTTCCACATGGTAGGCTATTGCACAAAATATGGAGTTTCAGGATTGAAGGTGATTTAATGGTTTGGATAAGAAATTGGCTAACTGAAAGAAGTCAGAGTGGTGGTTGATGGGAGCTCAGTTACCAGTGCCACAACGATCTGTTTGGTGCCACTGCTGTTTGTCATTTTCATAAATGATCTGGAGGTGGGCGTAGAAAGATGGGTTAGTAAATGTGTAGATGACACTAAAGTGGGCAGAGCTGTGGATAGTGCTGAACAATGTTGTGGGTTACAGAGGGACATAGATAAGATGCAGAGTTGGACTGAGAAGTGGAAAATGGTGTTTAATGTGGAAAAGTGTGATGTAATTCACTTTGGAAGAAGTAACAGGAATGCAGAGTACTGGGCTAATGGTAAAATTCTTGGCAGTGTAGATTAACAGAGAGATCTTGGTGTCCAGGTGCATAAATCCCTGAAAGTTGCCTCCCAAGTTGATAGTTCAGAATGCATATGTGTGTTGGCGTTTATTGGAAGGGGGATTGAGTTTCAGAGCCATGAGGTCATGCTTCAGCTGAACAAGACACTGGAAAGGCCGCACCTGGAGTATTGCGTGCAGTTCTGGTCACCACATTATAGGAAAGGGTTCAACGGAGATTTACTAGGATGTTGCCTGATATGGAAAGAAGGTCTTACGAGGAAGGCTATTTTCATGGAGAGAAGGCTCAGAGGTGACTTAATCGAGACGTATAAAATAATTAGAGGGTTAGATAGGGTGGACAGTGAGAGCTTTTTTCCTCAGATGCTGAAGACTAACACGAGGGGACATAGCTTTACATTGAGGGCTGATAGATTTAGGACAGATATAAGGGGTAGTTTCTTTACTCAGAGAGTAGTAGGGGTGTGGAACGGCCTGCCTGTAACAGGAGTAGATTCGCCAAAGTTAAGGGCATTTAAATTGGCATTGGACATACATCTGGATAATAATGGAACAGTGTAAGTTACATGGGCATCAGATTAATTTCACAGGTCGGCGCAACATCAAGGGCCGAAGGGCCTGTACTGTGCTGTAACGTTCTATGTTCTATGTAAAACATGAAACAAAGTACTTGATTCACCAAAGTAATTGCTTTTGCACTGCATCTACAGTATGTTCTCCCTTTGCATTTCCGTCAATCTGTTTCACATCTGTTGTATTTTATGCCTCAGTGAAACGCATAGATAACATACCAGATTCTATATTTGATGATGGTGTGTGACAAATTACTCATATGGTTCAGGCTACTTTGGCAACATGAACTTTTACGTGTAAGTAGGTAGTCTAGAGCTATGGATGCAATGATAGAAGAACCAACTTTTGTTCCATTATATGGCTGACCAGGAAATTACTGCTCTTACCACCTGCCACTGGTGATCAGATAGAGGAATATCCTGATGAATAATAAACATATCTTTGTATATTATGACTTCATCTTCTTTGGCCATCAGCTCCTGGGCTGGGCCACAAAACGAGAGCTTTGGTTTTGAGGTAAGGATGCTACCTACTGGCCACAAAACCTCTTCATTCTATGTGTACAGGAGTTTTATATACAATGCTTTAAATGGCTGCTCCCTCACACTTAAGATTTCACTCTTTCTGGTTCTCTCTATAACCACACCCAGGATAGACTAACAGCACTGAGGAGAGAAATATCAAATGACACACATCATCAGATACTAACCAAACAAAATAATACCACATCTTCACCCTTATAAAACTAAAAATCTTTATTCTAATTTAAATTAAACAATCAAAAAACATACTTACTCCAAGTCATTTCTTAGAGTTCATTGTGTTGGTTTTCTCAAAATAGAGAATAGTTCTTGAAATGTGAATATTGTCGATGATAGTGCTAAAATCTACTAACTTGAGGCTGTTGTTCTGTATGATAAGCTTGAAGAGATGGATGATCAACATCTCACTGAAATGGAATTGTATCCTCACAATCCTGCTTTGCTCACTCTCAAGTGTCTCACATTCCACTTTATGCTGTCATTGAACAGTATCCGCTTGATCTGCTTTGATCCTAAAGTAGATGAGTTTATGTTCACAGTTCGATGTAAAACTAATCTCCAACATCAGGTCATGGTTCCCTTAAGTTTGTTTATTTGTCAAAGTGTACTTTTACTTTACCTTGTGATTTGTGATTTCCTCTGCTTTTTTGCTGAACATTTTGTTGAATGGTGGTAATAGCTTAAAAATGGTCAGCAGCATGTGAGATTTATAACCAATCACAATTTGCCAGTGTCTGTCTAGTCAAAAAGTCAGGAGGGTGGGGAAGATGGAATGGTAATGTAGGCCATTTTACTGATTGCTGGATCAATATGTGTAAAATAACATATGAATACATAATTCAAATGTTTCCTTCTCTGACATGGTAGCTCTCATACAGTCCAAAATAATTTATTTGGAGTTGTTGACCATGGTTTTGTTGACCATGGTATTATTTGCTTAGGTGTGGGCCACAGTTTATCAGATTTTTCACTGAGTGTATGTGTTACACAGGTTCCAATGAACTCTTCAATTACTAGACACTACATTACTTTACTGGACCCATATGCCCTTCATTAATAATATATATTGCAGGGCCTGTGCTATAAGGGTCTCTTTTTGCAGAAAATTGATAATAAAAGTAAATTGATAACAAATATAAAGAACAGCCAGTAAGAGCTTCTTTTGGTAAAAAGAGTGTAGCAATAATACGTGTGGAACCTGAATACAACAGAGAAATTGTTACCAGGGAGCAGGAAAATGGCAGCTAATTTATCCTAATATTTTGCACCAGGTCCACCTGGTGGAGGACACCATAAACATCCCAAAGACATCAGATAAACAAGGTACTAATGGGAGGAAAGATTGTGCAACAGTCTCTATCACAAGGGCAAAGTATTTGACAAATTAATGGGAACAAAGATAAATAAGTCACGAGGACCTAAGCGTCCTACCTCTAAATCCAGAGCCCTGTGAGTCTCCCCTGTTCCAAAGGTATGTCATAACATCTCTGATCAGGTTGATTGGGAAGATATCTATATGTTGATGTACTTTCAGGATAAAGCTCAAGTTCTATGAGGAATGCAGATGTGACAAGACAAAGAGAGCTCATTGCCTAGTATAAGACCAGCTCTTCCTCTATTTTACAAGGTTACTCAGCAAGACACTTACTCATAGGCATAGAATCAGACTAGTGTTTCATGCTTTCCAGTAGAATAATTTCATATAGTTTCCAACAATGAGTGTGATGTTTAGACGAAAGTACGGACTGCGGATGCTGGGGATCAGAGTTGACAGTGTGGTGCTGGAAAAGCACAGCCAGTCAGGCAGCATCCAAGGAGCAGGAGAATCGATATTTCAGGGATAGGCTCTTCTTATACTCAAAACGTGGATTCTTCAGATTTTCAGATGTTGCCTGACTGGTGATGCTTAGGAAATCAGTCATTTTCATCCTTCTATGTTTTACAGCTCCATTCATATATCCTGACATGTTTGTTTGTGATTTCCGTTTCCACATGTGGATTGAAATGCATGAGGATCGGCAGAGATGCTTTTGTTGCCTATAATGTACCAAAAGCTGCTTGCTATGTGATTTTCTGTTGTCGACATGCACCTTGCATAGGCGTTTTCAGGGAGGATCTGCAATCTCTGCATCTTTATCAACACCCTCTGGCTGAAGAAATTTCTTCTCATCTCAGTTTTTAAAATTAGATTAGATTCCCAATAGTATGGAAACAGGCCATTTGGCCTTACAAGTTCACACCGACCCTCCAAAGAGTAACCCATCCAGACCTATTCCCCTACATTTACCCTGACTAATGCATCTAACACCATGGGCAATTTAGCATAGCCAATTCACCTAACCTGCACATCATTGGATTGTGGGAGGAAACCGGAGCACCTGGAGGAAACCCATACAGACACGGGGAGAATGTGCAAACTCCACCCAGACAGCTGTCCAAGGCGGAAGTCAAACCCAGGTCCCTGGCGCTGTGAGGCCACAGTGCTAACCACTGAGCATTCTAAAGGGTCATCCCTTCACTCTGAGACTGTGCCCTTGGGTCCTAATCTGTCCGACTGATGGTGACATTTTCTCATGTTCATTCTACCCAGGCCATTCCGTAAGTTTCAATGAGATTCCCCTTCATTTTTCTAAACTCAATCAAATACAGACCCAGGATCCTCAACCACTCCTTGTATGACAAACTCTTCAACCCTGGGATCATTCCTGTAAACCTCCTCTGGACCTGCTCCAACAACAGTGCATCCTTCCTTAAAAATGGGACCCAAAACTGTTCACAATATTCTAAATGTGACATGACCTGAGCTTTATACTGCCTTAGCAGTACATCTCTGCTCTTGTATTCTAGCCCTCTTGAATTAAATTGCATCAGCCTTCCTAACTGCTATCTGAACTTGCATGTTAACCTTAAGAGAATGCTGAAATAAGAGTCCCAAGTCCCTTTATACTTGAGATTTCCGAAGTCTTTCCCCATTTAGAAAATAGTCTATGCCTCTATTCTTCCCAATAAAGTACATAACCTCACACTTTCCCATTTTGTATTCCATGAGCCATTTCTTTGTCCACTCTCCTAATCTGTCCAAGTCCTTTTACAGCCTTCCTGCTTCTTCAACACTACCTGTCCCTCCATCTATCTTTGTGTCTTCTGCAAACTTAACAACAATGCCCTCAGGTCCTTCATTCAAGTTGTTAATGTATAACATAAATAATTATGATCCCACTGACCTCTACGGAACTTCACTAGTCTCCAGCTGTCATTCTGAAAAAGAACTCTTTATCCTTCCTCTCTGCCTTCTGCCAGTCAGCCAATCCTTTATTCATGCCAGCATTGGTGGTGATCTTTCAAGAATGACTTGATTCTTGAAAGATCACCATCAGTAACATTCCAGTTTAAGGAGGGAGAGAGCAGAAGACAAGGAAATTACAGGCTGATTAGCTTGACCCTAGTTATTGGTAAGATTTTAGAATCTATTATTAAGGATGAGGGTGCAGAATACTTGGAAGTGCATGGTAAAGTACTGAGATATCTTGGCATCATCAAGGGGGTGGGGGTGGGGGTGGGGGTCATGACTGATCAATATGTTAGAATTCTTTGAGGAGGTAATGAGCAGTTAGACAAAAGAGAATCAGTGACTTGATTTATTTGAATTTCTAGAAGGCCTTTGATAAGTTGCCACACAGGAGGTTGCTAAATAAGATAAGAGCCCATGGTTTTAAGGGCAAAGTGCACAGGGATTCCTAGAAGATTACTACTAGTGCATCCACTATCATTGTAGCTACTTTCTTTAATATCTGCGGATGTATCCTATCAGCTCCAAGTCACCTTAGTTTCTTTAGCACTTCTTTTCTCGTGATAGTAATTGTATTTATTTCATCTCATCCTTTTGTCCCTTGAATATTTAGTAATCTTGGGCACTGTTAGTGTCTTCTACTATGAACATTGATGCAAAGTATTTATTTAATTCCTCTACTATTATTACCTCCCTATCCTCATTTTCCCTTCCTTTATATATATTTTAAAAAGCTCTTGCTGTTGGTCTTAGAATTACTTGCAAGTTTACCCTCAAAATTTATTTTGTCCCTCATTAATATTTTTTCAACGCCTTTTGTTGGTTTTTAATATTTTCCAAATCCTCTGGTTCTCAATGTTTTTCTTGTATGCTATGTATGTTCTCTGATTAATGGATCAGTCCTCTCTTACACCATTTCCAAGTTTTCCCACTGTTCCCCTCTCACCGTGTTTTCAGTCTCTCAGATTAGGAGGTCACCTGTGATAACTTTGTCAGGAGCTTCCACTGTTGTCAAATGGGGGCTGGGAATTCACATTTTACTGGGATGCAGGGATCATTAAAAGTATTCGGAGGTTTTGAATTATTATGATGCCATCTCTTAAGTGACAGAAAGGGTTACCATCCCCTGAGTCATCTTTATAATAACTGTACTTGTAGTTTTTTAGTTTGCTTATTTAACCCATCAATCATTCACAACCAGTTATTTTTACTTTGGTTCTGCACTTTCAATGAAAAAAAAGCCTTTTTCTGACGCCGTTTTATATTTGCCTTAGCTTGATGGAGTGTATCTTATATCATGCTTTCAGATGTTAGTGCCATTGGTACAGGAGTTGTGTTACACATCACCCTTGTGAAGAAAGTGGTGGGCCTGTAGTCTCCCTGGTACTTGTCCACCAAACTAGGAGTCCTAGAATTTAAAAATCACACAACACCTGGTTATAGTCCAACAGGTTGGATTGGAAATACACTTTTTTTTATTTCAAAAATATACTTTATTTGTAAAATAATTTGATGGTCTGTACAGTTGGTCATGCCATACATATGTAAACATTTGCATACAGAGATCAGAATTTATCATTTGTATATACAGGTCTGTACGTTTATCAATCATATGTCCATATATTTAGCTGAGGCGTCAGCAGAGCCCAAAAGACTGCGTGGGCCCCCTGTTCTTCTTAGGCAGTTAGATGTTACACAGTGGTCTTTCCCCACCGCGCCTTGGCGGCAGCTGCCCCAAGCTTCAGCGTGTCCCTCAACATGTAGTCCTGGACCTTGGAATGTGCCAGTCTGCAACACACAGTCAGGGTCAACTCCTTCAGCTGGAAGATCAACAGGTTTCAGACCGCCCAGAGAGCATCCTTCACCAAGTTGATGATCCTCCAGGCACAGTTGATGTTCGTCTCAGTGTGCATCCGGGGGAACAGATCGTACAGCACGGAGCCCCGCGTCACGGCGCTGCTCGGGACAAACCTCGACAAACACCACTGCATTCCTCTCCAGACTTCTTCTGCATAGGCACAATCCAGAAGGAGGTGTATGACAGTCTCGTGCCCCCCACAGCCACTTCGAGGGCAGCGTGCGGTGTGGCCGAGAGTCCGGGCGTGATAAAGGATCTCACAGGCAGAGTCCTTCTCACCACCAGACAAGCCATGTCTGGAAACACACTAGCTTTTGTATTGCTGCTCCTTCATCAGGTGATAGTGGAGGGCTCAATCCTAACACACAAAATTTATAGCAAAAATTTACAGTGTGATGTAAATGAAATTATACATTGAAAAATTGTTTGTCTGTTAAGTCTTTCATTTGTTTGAATACCATGGTTGTTTCACTTCTTTCATGTGTAAATTACAAAGCCTTTTTTAAAAAAAGTTGCATTCTCAGGTTAGCTGTTAACAATGGCAATAGCTAGACAATATGTTGAAAGTGTTAGCCCCCTGTGTTCTCTGTCTATGCCATGATGTTTAGATTGATTCTAATCTAAAAAGTGAGATAACGGAATATGGCACATTGGGGAAACCGAGCAAAGGCTACGACAACGGATGAATGGGCACTGCACAACAATCGACAGACAGGAGGGTTCCCTCCCAGTTGGGGAACACTTCAGTGGTCCAGGACATTCAGCCTCGGACCTTCGGGTGACCATCCTCCAAGGTGGACTTCGAGACAGGCAGCAGCAAAAAGTGCCCGAGCAGAGGCTGATAGCTAAGTTCGGTACCGATAGGGAGGTCCTCAACTGGGGAACTTGGGTTCATGTCACATTACAGGTGACCACCCTTGCACTATACACACACACACAGACACTCCTACACACACACACACACACTCTCACACACACAGGCACTCCTATACACACATACACACAGACACA
>NC_057724.1:27988267-28034545 GCF_004010195.1 Chiloscyllium plagiosum
CATAGACAGAGAACACAGGGGGCTAACACCTTCAACATATTGTCTAGCTATTGCCATTGTTAACAGCTAACCTGAGAATGCAACTTTTTTTTAAAAAGGCTTTGTGATTTACACATGAAAGAAGTGAAACAATCATGGTATTCAAACAGATGAAAGACTTAACAGACAATCAATTTTTCAATGTATAATTTCAGTTACATCACACTGTAAATTTTTGCTATAAGTTCTGTGTTGTTAGGATTGAGCCCTTCACTATCACCTGATGAAGGAGCGATGCTCCGAAAGCCAGCGTGCTTCCAATTAAACCTGTTGGACTATAACCTGGTGTTGTGTGATTTTTAACTTTGTGCACCCCAGTCCAACACCGACATCTCCAAATCATGACTAGAATTTCAACTTAGTGCCGAAGATAGAGCTGTGACAGATTTCCAAGCCAGGATGGAAGTGTCCTTTAAAACATTGTAAATTCTTGGATATCTTGAATAGGTTCGTTGTAACCAATCCTTCTTGGCGATGTTAGCAATACCATATGGGGAAAGGTGCCAACACAATACCTTAGGCAAAAAGATAGACGTTGCGTTGATTAAAAGTAAAGGTTTATTATATATTATTCAGTATCTAGTTCTTCGACGGGTCGAATTGCCTGACCCCACTCCTAATTCCTATGTTCCTAGGTATACATGATTTGCATATATGAAATATCAATTTACGTTTAATTTAATACTTTAGCTACATGAGAACAATCACAGAAGCAAACACTGAAGATTGAAAAAAGGTTAACTCCTCCCTGGAACTCTCTTTTGATATCTTGATGGTAGGACTTATGCTGATAGTTAACACTTTCCAATACTAATTACCTTGTGCAATATATATGATTATCTCAGATGGTAAAATATGAATCGCTTCCACTTTTTTTGTCATCATTACTATCTGTATTAAAATGTGTGAGTCTAATTTCCTTTAAAACACTGATATTCCCTGTTGACTAAAACATTCACAATAATAATGTTTTGGTCCAATGGAGTGCTGCCATCATTTGCGTGATTTGTTTCTTGGTTTAGCTCATTGTAACAGCAGATATTTACAATCCCAAATCTTTGAAACGTCCATCAAATTGAACACCCAATATCAGAATCAAGCATGCACAAATTAGGTATAGAGCACGTATTTCAAAGCAATGTAATGTTCCTTTGGTCTGCCACAATCTCAAGAGAATGCTATATTGCACCAGTGTGACATTTATGTTTTCCACAACAATCATTCTTGTGATGTCTCAGAATGGCACAATTGGAAAACCTGCAGTAGAGTGAGCCCCAGGCACTTTTAAGGCATCTCCAAGTGCAATGTTTTATTCATATAACCATCAATGAAAGCATCCTCAGAATGATGTTTGTATTAATAATTCCTCACAAAAGAAATAGTTCTATGGCTTTGGCATTTTTGCAGCCTTCAAACATCAATACTATAAACAATTAGCAGGTCTTTCATTGCATTGTTCATGGCTACTTGGGGAGCTGAACAAGATTTAGGTGTTTACTACAGAATCCTTCCAGCAATCTAACTGCAAATCCTTCAGCAATGTTTTGCATAATTCACACAAGAAAAAAAATCTACACTTTACTAATATTAAAAAAATGCTAGACCCATACGTATATCTTTGCACATTTCTGGTCCTAAATTTAAGATAAATTAATTTTCTCTAGCGAGACTTCAATAACAAATTGTTATTGTTTAAATGCAAGAAAGAATTCTATAAACTTACTTTGATTTAAATTATATCTCATAAATGTAACTCACTTCAAAATTCTATCAGTGGAAAAATTGTAAAATGAAAAGTTTCTAAAGAAGTTCCAATATCACCGAATGAAAGTGTGGTTTGAGTAAAAGATAAATCAAATTCTTCCACCCCAATCAGGCATAAATGGATAATATTGAGATGACCATCAAATTAAAAACCTCCAGTTCAAACAATGCAGGTAAAGACCAAAACATCACACAAGTCAGACTGTGTGACTGAAAAACTAATAAGGTTTCTTTCCCTCACTCAGCCATACAGTTATCGTCAGTTCCCAAGAGAAGTTGTTAGTGCCTGAAGGATTACTTTCCTGAAGATTTTGCTTTTCAGGAAGCAGCCGGTTTTGCCTCAGCAGTTTCAAGTTTGGGAGTCCAGCAAAGTCAGTGCTAGGGTATATGTTCGAGTTGGGATGGGGAGGGTAAATATTTTTTATGTGATTTCAAACAGCACAAAGGGATTTTGTATATAAGCAGGGATCCCATAATTGATGAGAGTCTCAAAACAAACAGCATGATCTCCTGAACCATCTAAGATTGGTATCAGTCTCTGTTTGTGTGCACAGTACCAGTCATCAATAACAATGTCTTTTTTAACAGCATTTCACTGGAAAAGAAAAATAAACAAGAAAACACTATGGACCTGGGGGTATCTGCATATTTAAATGATCATGAAAGCCCTTTGCAGCACTTGTTTGGGCTGAGAAAAGAAATATGAAGAAATGGAAATGAAGTAAAAGATAAAATAAAAAGCATAAGAAAGAATACACGGTAACATAAAAATAAATGTGCCTGATTTACCTATGTGTCTGTCTACCTTATCCTGATGCATGAATTTAGTTATGCTGTTGTTACAATCCACATAACCAAAAGGGAAACCACTGTCCAATTGCTTCTTTCCTTCAAACTAGCAAAGACATATTCAAAGTAGCTGTCACTCGCGTTTGATATTTAACTTAGAAAACATGATATTCTATGACAAGTGGCAGACAACCCTTTGCTAATATTTCCATTTAATGCATCCATTCTCATTGAAATTTGCTATGAGCATAAGCAGGACAGCAGCAGATTTTGGTCAACAGCAGGAGTAAGTGTTTCTGACGATAAATATCTACTTAGAAATTTTAACGAGGTCACCAGAATACTTGTTCTGTTTCCTAAATATCAAACTCAGATACTGAAAATGTCTATTACTAAGTCTACATCTGTGGAGCTGAAGACTTCACTGTTATTGCCCCATTGTATGTTTTAGTGTTTGAAACTTTGTAGTTCTAAATTGTCACAGACAGAAATATAAGTTGCGGCTCAGCAAATGTAAAAAGGATCACATTTGAATGTTTTTAAAGATGCACATTTTTCAAAACACAATGATTTGGAAATTCCAGCGAAAGAAGAACATCACTTTGTCAGTTTTCCACTGGAAAGTGTTTTTCTTTCCATCATTGTTAGACTTTGGGCCTAAATTTCAGGCTATCTGTATTTTGCTGATACATCACTAATCATCATATATTAAAGTGGGATAGTAAAAATTTAATTGTTGAGCGCAGCAGAGAGATGTTGATAAAAAGTCATTGTTTTGCATTCATATGGTGCAAAAGGGCTTACAGTTACTACTAAATCAGGAATTGGTAAGACTGCACCTGGAGTATTGTGCACAGTTTCGTTCCCCTTATTTGAGGAAAGATATAGTGGCATTGGAAGCAGTTCAATGGAGATTCACCAGATTGATCCCAGAGATGAGGGGTTTGTCATATGAATAGAGATTGAACAGTTTAGGCCTATACTCTCTGGAATTTAGAAGAATGAGGGGAGATCGAATTGGGGTATTCAAGATGATAAAAGGTGTGGATAAAATAGACATGGAGTGGATACTTCCTCCTGTGGGATGAGAGGTCATAGTCTTAAGGTAAGGGATCGCAAATTTAAACCAGAATTGAGGAGAAACTACTTCTCTCAGGGGGTTATGAATCTGTGGAATTCGCTACCCCAAAATGCTGTGGATGCTGGGGCAGTGAGTACATTTAAGGAGGAGTTAGACAGATTTTTAATTGATAATAGGTTGAACGGTTATGGAGAGAAGGCAGGAAAATGGGGTGAGGAGTATACAGAGGAACCTTTGTTATCCAAAGGACACGGGCGGGGAGTATTTTGTTTGGTTAATCGAATTCCGGATAATCGAATGCCGAATAACATTGTTAAGCCATTCATCGGGACCTTACGATCTTGCCGGATAATCTGATATTCGAATAATTGAATGCTGCATAATTGAGGTTCCTCTATATCAGCCATGATTGAATGATGGAGCAGACTTGATGAGTCAAATGACCTAATTCTGCTCCTATATCTTATGACCTTATGAAATCAGTGAATATCAATTTGGTATCTTGAGAAGTAAAAATACAATAATCATCTTAATTTTGAATTGGAGGCGCCGGTGTTGGACTGAGGTGTGCAAAGTTAAAAATCACACAATACCAGGTTATAGTCCAACAGGTTTAATTGGAAGCACACTAGCTTTCAGAGCACTGCTCCTTCATCAGGTGATAATGGGGGGCTCAATCCTAACACAAAGAATTTATAGCAAACATTTACAGTGTGATGTAACTGAAATTATACATTGAAAAATTGATTGCCTGTTAAGTCTTTCATCTGTTTGAATACCATGATAGTTTCACTTCTTTCTATCATGGTATTCAAACAGATGAAAGACTTAACAGACAATCAATTTTTCAATGTATAATTTCAGTTACATCATACTGTAAATTTTTGCTATAAATTCTGTGTGTTAGGATTGAGCCCTCCATTATCACCTGATGAAGGAGCGACGCTCCGAAAGCTAGTGTGCTTCCAATTAAACCTGTTGGACTATAACCTGGTGTTGTGTGATTTTTAACTTTGTTCATCTTAATTATGTCATCCTCAGAAATTACTCTCTTCTTTCAGATTCTCCTTTTTGACTTGATTTCACCCTAATCCCATAAGATGCATGAGCAAAAAGAGGCTATTTGGTCCATCAAGTCTGCTCTGCCGTACAATGAGATTATCAGTTTCTACCTTTCTCTGTTCAGAAGCCAACTCCCTACTAAGGAAGAACTTATTTCTTTCATTTTAACCATCCTGTTCAGATGTGTTATGACACAGGTCTGGAGTGAATTGGGACTCGAGCTTGGAACCTCTGACTCAGAAGTAGGGACACTCCCACTGCGCCAGAGAAGCCCATTTTAACACCAGCAGCTGCCATTGTGGAATTTGAACCTGTGTTCCCAGTGCATTAGCCTTTGTCTCTGAATCACCAGTCCAGTGACATTGCCACTATGCCACTGTCTCCCCATACTCTTTATTTCATCAATATGTTCAGATGCGCTATGGATGTGAGGTGGGACATGCACCCAGCCTTTCTGGTTTAGAGGTAAGGACATTACCACTGCACTGCAGTGCCCTTCTAAAGTGACAATCATTCAACATTTGTTTTATGAACCTCCACCAAAACACTTGTGTCACCCAATTGTTAAAGAATTACAAGCACTGCCCACCAGGGACAGTGACAAGTAACAAAATCAGAGGATGATAGGGAATGAGGGAGATTAAATTAAAATGGAATTGAAGGGGGATTCCCCTCTCCACATTATTTTCTTTAAACAGTTGGATTACAATGTGAGACCTTTATGCAGTTAAATCATATGCTATGAAACAATGATGATACGCTGACCATAAGATTTAAGAATAACTGATAACTAAATGTTTTGCCTCTGTCCCTTTGGGATTTTCCCTTTTATCACAAAATAGTTGAACAGCTTGTTCAGGACCTGAATTCCATGATTCATCTAGACATACCTACAATTCTCATCTAATCATGCACCTTCACCATTTTTGCATTCCAACTGTTTTAAGCAAGCCCCAGATAGCGTTTCTCAAGTTTTTGCATTTCCAAATGGATAATGCTAATTTTTAAGTATCCAGGTGAAGAGGAATGAACTGGCTTCTCTTCTTTATTCACTCATTACCTCAATTGGTGGTAACAAGGTTTATTTTTTTAAAAGTCTCTCCTTTGTGGATGCTTTTCTCCCAGACCACATATATTTATATTTTACAAGGAACTAATTTATCCAGGTATTTCTTGAGCTAACAAACGAGTGAAAAGAATTAATAACACGGCACACGCATACACAGATTAGGAATAAGAAGTGAGTCCCGAAAAGTAAAAAGTTAAAAGTTATATGGTTCAATCTCTTTGGACAGTTTGTGAAGAGTAGTCAATGGAACATTAATAGTTGGGTAGTCAACTTCAGAGTTCTTGGCTTTTGCAGGTTACTTGAAACCTTTTTGTCTTGTTTCATTTTGACTGTGGTTGGCTGGCAGCACGAAGAGTAAAAGGGTCCTTCTTATCCTGTTTACTTCTGAAAGACTTGCTGAATGATTGGCTTTTAGCATTCAGAGCAAAGTAATCACTTTACATGCAGTACAGGGTGACTAGTGGATGGTCCTTCAACTGTGACTTTCGCGGTACACTAGCAGCCACATCCAGAATAGAACTTATGAACATCAGATCACTATCACATCACCTTTCACTTCCACAACTTCTTTCACTAGCACAGCATCTCCCACTAGTATAGGAAGACCAGAGTTGTAGTCAATTTTTAATCCCTTCCTGGGAGGCCAAAAAACAACAACTGACTACATGAGCTGATTTTTTTCATAGAAGGAAGGATAGATTCCTCACTATCTCTAAAAGTGCAACATTCCATCGGACCCACTCAACTTTAAGAGACAGCACTGAGTGTCCATTTGCAGTCTTTGATTGTCTGTAGCAGGCCTCTTTATTGAAAAAAGGGAATTACATTTTTAAAATGTTGATAGCACGTTGGGGCTCTGATCCATCATGCTAACATTTTCAACGCTATTCTGATTTCTTCTAGAATGATTCTGGATGTTATTATTCATTTTGCAGCTAGTGCTCCCTCCAATCTGTGAAGCTATGTGCTAACATAGCTGCTCAGAAAGTCTGATCAACAACACCTTGATCTCCGGTTCCGGAAACCATTGCTCCATGTGAACTTTGGAGGTCAATGAAGCAGCAAAAAAATTTAGAGGGAATGTAGTTCAAAGTTCTTCTGTCTTTGATTTTCTTTTTATAAACATATAAATTATGAGCAGGATTGGCCCCCGGACACTTGAGCTTGCTCTGCCATTCAATAAGATCAAAGCTGATCTGATTATTCCACCTTCCTGCCTACTCCCAATAAACTTTCAGCTCTTTGCTAATCAAGAATCTATTGACCTTGTCTTAAAATATTCAGAGAATCTGCTTCCATAACCTTTGAAAGGAGTTCCAAAGACTTTCAGCCGTCTGTGTGAACTAAATGAATCACTCCTTATTTCCTGCATTCTTCCGTGAGAGGAAAGATCCTTTCCAGATCCACATCAACACATCTCAGGGTCTTATATGTTTTAATAAAATCACTTTTTACACTTCTAAACTCCAGCAGATGGAAGCTAAGTCTTTCTTCATAAGATAACCAATCCAGCCCAGATATTATTCTAGTAAACTTTCATTGAATTGTCTCTGACGCATGTCATTCTTTCTTAAATAAGTTTACCAAAACTTTACACAGTACTTCAGGTGTGATCTCATCTATGCTTCATATAATTGGAGCAATACCTCCCTACGTCTGTGTTCAATTCTCCTCACAATAAATGGGAACATGCTTATTTTGCTTGATTGCTTGCTGTACTCGATACTAACCTTTTGCCATTCATCTGTGAGGGCACCCAAATCCCTTTGTATCTCAGACCTCTGCAATCTCTCAACATTCAGATAATGAGTCTCTTCTTGATTCTTCCAGCCAAAATGGATAATTTCACATCTGTCCATGTTATACTCCAACTGTCAAAGCATTTATCTGCTCACCCAACCTATTTATACCTCTTTATATTTTCCTTGGATCCTCTTCACAACTTAGTTTCCAACATTTTTTTGTGTGATCAGCAAATTTGGCAATCATGCCTTTGTCATTTGTATGAATTTTAAGTTGGGGACACTGTGCTGATCCCTGTAGCGCATTATACATTACAACTTCCCAACTGTGACCAATATATGCTTTATGTCTGTTTCCTATCAGCTGACCAATTTTCTGTCCCTGTCAAAATGCTACCTTCTACATCATGCGCTTTTATTTTCCTCAATAAGCTTACAATATTATTAGACAGCTTCTGGAAATGTAACTACAGTACTTTCACTAATTTGGGTTTATTGACCACCTCTGTTACTACTTCAAAAGACTCCAATAAGTTGTTTGAACGTTATTTTCCTTTGACAAATCAATGTTAACTCTGCCGAATTACCTTGAATTCATCTAAATGCTCCTAAGTATTAGCTTCTAACATTTTCAAAATCACTAACTTTAAACTAATTGTAGTTTCCAACTTTCTGTCTCCCTCCCTCTTTGTTAGAATGGAGTTAAATTGACTCCTTTCAATCTAATGAAATGTTCCCCAAATTTTGGAAAGTGAATTTCTTCATTCCTTATCCATTGAATGCATTCACCAACTCTTATTGATTACATCCTCTTTCACTAACGTTACCCCACCTGCATCCTCTATATATATATTTATATTTCCTAATTATCCCTAGCGGCTACTATTCTGTTTCCTTTGGTGTCCATACTTGCATGCATTTCATTCATTCTCTACATTGGGGAGACCAAATGTAAACTTAGGGAACGGGTTGCCGAGCATGTCAGCTGGGTCCACGGGGCTGACTGTACCTCCCAGTCACTATCCATTTTAATTCCCCTTCCCACTCCCTTTCCAATATGACTATCCTTGGCCTCCTCCATTGCCACAAAAAACCAAACAGTAAATTGGAGGAACAACACCTCATCTTCCTCCTGAGCAGCCTACAGCCAGCAGGACTCAACATTGAGTTCTCCAATTTCAAAACACTTCCCATCCCTTCCAATGACACCCTTCCCAGTCCCTCCCACTCCCTTCCACTCTTCCCAAATATCTTTGGGAAGATATTTACTGGATTCATTCATCCCATTGACCAACAAGGTTATACCCTCTACCTGTCTTCATCTATCCCACTTCACCACCCTGCCCCCACCACACCCTTTATCTGCAGCTTCCCCTACACCCACCCCCAGTCCTGAAGAAGGGTTACACCTGAAACATTGACTTCTCTACCTCCTGATGCTGCCTGGCTTGCTGTGTTCTTCTAGCCTTCTACCTGTCTACTTTGGATTCTAGCATTTGTAGGTTTTTTTGTCTCTTACCATGATCTTTCTCTAGCAATCTTTTCTTTTGTATTTTTGGGTTTCTTTGTCTTTTTGAGCTCTATTTCCCTTGATTTAAAAGTCCCTTTTCTTTTGTTGCATTTTCTATCTTTTCATTTCTATCATCAAATACCTTTTGTAGCTTTTCCCTGATGACCTTTCAGATCAATCTTCACCAGTTTTTCTAATCAAGATCAATAAGAATCATTGAGCTTCTACCATTTGTGGTTCTTTCTGCCTCTTATCTGCTGCCATTTTGTTTTCTTTACAATCAGTTATGGCATCGACACTCCATGTTCACTAGGTAAACCACTGACTGCAGATGCTGGAAACCAGATTCAGAGGAGGGTAGATGGATAGGTGGAAAGGAAAATAGGCAGGTAGGACAAGTCATGTGAACAGTGCTGAGCTGGAAGTTTGGAACTGGGGTAAGGTGGGGGAAGGGGAAATGAGGAAACTGGTGAAGTCCACATTGATGCCCTGGGGTTGAAGTGTTCCGAGGCAGAAGATGAGGCGGTCTTCCTCCAGGCATCGGGTGGTGAGGACCGGCGGTGAAGGAGGCCCAGGACTTCCATGTCCTCGGCTGAGTGGGAGGGGGAGTTGAAATGTTGGGCCACAGGCCGGTGTGGTTAATTGGTGTGGGTGTCCCAGAGATGTTCCCTAAAGCAGTCTGCTAGGAGGCGTCCAGTCTCCCCAGTGTAGTAAATTGCCCAGTGTCTTATTTGGGAAGATATTGTAGCTCTTTTAATCATTTGCATGTTCTTTGCCAATCATGATGTACTCCAACTGTGTTTCTATCCTGCCAATTTTGCAGTTAGAGATGATTCAGTGTTTTGACACCACATCACAGAATCGCAGAATTGTTATGGTGCAAAAAGAGGCCATATAGCCCCTTGTGCCTGCACCAGCTCGGTCACCTAGTGCCAATCTCCTGCCTTTTCCACATTTCCCTGCAAACCATTCCTATCCAAATAATCGTTAATTGCTCTCTTGAATGCTTCAATTGAACCTGTCTCCACCACGTTTTCAGGCAGTGCATTCCATGCCCTAACTATTCACTGTGTGAAAAGGCTTTTTTTTTCTGAAAAAACCCTTGTTTCATTTTCACAACATTTAAGTCAATGTCCTTTCATTCTTTATTTCTCTCTGATGAGTGAGCTAACAGCTTCCCCTATCTAATTTACCCAGTGCATTCATGATTTTGATATTCTCTATAAAAATCTCCTCACAGTCTTCTACTCTGCAAGGAGAAAGTCCCAACTTCTTCAATCTATCCTCGTTATCTCTACCAGCTGCTATTCTATTTCCTTTGGTGTCCGTACTTGCATGCATTTCATTCATTCTCTACATCAGGGAGACCAAACGTAAACTTAGGGAATGGGTTGCCGAGCATGTCAGCTGGGCCCATGGGGCTGACTGGACCTCCCAGTCACTGTCCATTTTAATTCCCCTTCCCACTCCCTTTCCAACATGACTATCCTTGGCCTCCTCCATAGCCTCACAACTCTCATAACTCATAGCACATCCCCTCTATGGTGCATAACTGCCAGGTTAAATATTTTGCATTCAATTCTAGCTAAACTTTGATGATACTGTCACTCTTTCCATCCACTGACAACAGCTTGTCCTTTCATTTCTTCACTTAGTATTGAAGAAATGTTAATTCTTCTCCCAAATAAATATTTGGTTCCATAGAAATGACTCAAGTCCTGAAATTTAAAAAAAAAGCGCTGTAGTAGTGGAAAGTAATGGTTTTCCAGCCTAAGAAACTACAAGGAATCCATCAGTCCCAACAACAACAGATTATATCTGTTTTAATCTTATTCCCAGCTAGTGACAATTGACTAAAGCTATTAATGTCTACTGTATTTCAACATCACTCACTGCCTGCTTCCACCCAACCCAAACTGCATTAACATGCCCATGATAACTCTTATAAACCCTGTTAACCATCAATGATCAATTGTTGAACTCTTGCACAGTGCTGGTACAAAGAATATTTCTCTGCATTGCAACGGACACTATGCTGGTAATGATGCACTTGGGATAATCTGAAGTCATGACAGACACTTTATTAATACAATTGCTTTGCTGTTTTTCTTTCTGTATAGTCAATACTTTTTTTAACTGAAACACTATTCTTACAAATAAATGCTAGAAAGTTTATAAAAGGATGAAGAATGATTCACGAGTATCTTTCCAAATGCTTTCATGACAGATGAAAGAGGGCATTTTAAGAAATATCTTTTATCCCGGCAAACATTTGATTGAATTTAACTGTTTAGTAGTAACATCAAAGGGCATCAATGAATCAATATTTTATTATTTATCACTTTACAGAAAATCCACTCTCCAGAATATATTTTTTACTGGTTACTGACTAGTAAACTCAGAGGTTATTTTTAAATTCATGAGATGCAGGCTTCATTGGCTGGACTAGCACTTATTGCCTGAAAGGCAGTTAAGAGTCAACATGCAGGCCAGACTAGGTCAGGATATCAGATTTCATTCCTTAAAGGATAGGAGTGAATCAGATGGGTTTTACTTATACTGAATTCAAACTCCACCATCTGCCATGGCCTGTTTCAAACCCAGGTTCCTGGATTTCTGGATTAATACCTTCGCAACGATACCACCAAACCATCACCTTCCCTAATCTAATACTACATTATCGCATGGAAGGAATTCATAAAGAGTGGTTGATTCTTAACTGCTCCCTGGGCAATTTGGGATGGATAATAAATATTGGCCTAGCCAGTGAATGCCTTCATCCCACAAACAAATAAAATAAAATGTACAGCAGCCCCCTTCTCTTCAAATGAACCTATAACATTTGCTTTTTCTCTACATCCCTCCGCATTGTTCTTTTTAAAATACTTTTTTAAAAATATGTTGAAATCTTTCAGTAGTCATGTTATAATTTTTTTATGTGGAATAAATTATGTTAACTTCTCCCTTCACCATTAAGTTAATAATCTTAAATTTACATCTTTGTTATTGTTTCACCGCCCCATGAAACACTGACACCAGGTGCCAGTCTTCAGCAAATTGAATTCACTCTACATGATATCAAAAACATTTGGAGATATTACTGAATACTGCACAGGCTATGGACCCTGATGACATTTCAGCAATAGTCCTGCGGCCTAGTGCTCCAGAATCTAACATGTCCTGGCCAAGATATAGCAGCTGCTACAACGTTGGCATCTGCCCAACAATGAGGAAAATTTCCAAGTTTGTCCTGTACACTGAAAGCAAAACAAATCCAACTCAACCAATTAGCACCCTAACAGTTTACTTGAACATCAGTAAAGTAATGGAAGATGTCATCAGCAATGCTATCCTGACTTGAAAACTGGGTCAAAATCCTGGAATTCCCTCTCTTGTATCGTTGCATGTAACAAATGGACTGCAGCAGTTTAAGAAGGCAGGTCATCACTGCCCATCTCAATGGCAATTAGAAATGGCCAGTAAGTGCTGGCCCAGCTTCTAACAGCCACAGCCTGTGAATTAATAACAAAACAGTACCAAGGACTGGGATTTCAGTGGTGCTCTACAAAGTGAATCCTGTTAATTGGAGGCAGAGGCATGAATATGGGGAGCTACTTGGGTATCCTGCTCTACACACCACTCAGTTGTTTGCATTTCAATACTTTCCCACCTTTAGTGATCCAGCACTAGTCCATCATTTTGGATGTCATTGTTATTTGAATCAGTAAACTGGCTTGTAGATATAATCCCGAGGGGCTAGGGGAATGAGAATTCCTATTGTAGATGTCACATCAACTTGCTTTTTGATCTTGTCAGTTCCCTGTGAAAGTCCAATTGAACAAATATGGAAATTTAGTGCCAATTATTCGCTCTTTCAATGAATTTTGTACTTTTTAAAACCTCAAATAGCTCTCTGTTAATCTTCTATGTTCCAGTAAATAACAAAGGAGAGTACTGCACAGGGACAGGCCCTCCAACCTACCAAGACTGTGCCAACATATGATGCCTTTCTAAACTAAAAGCCTTTTTGCCGCTGTGCAGTCCATATCCCTCCATTCTCTGCTTATTCAGTTATCTAACAAGTTGCTTCTTAGACATTGCTACTGTATGCACCTCCACCACCACCTCTGGCAGCACATTCCAGGCACCTACCATTCTATGTGTAAAAAACGTGTCTTTCACATCTGCTTTAACTTTCTCCTGTTTACCTTCAACTTACGTCCCCTAATAATTGACATTTCTACCCTGAGAAATGACACTGACTGTCCATGCTATCCACATCTTTCATAATTTTGGAAATTTCTGTTAGGGTTCCCCTCATCCTTCAATGTTCAAGTGGAAACAAACCAAGTTTGTCCAATCTTTCCTACTAGCTAATACACTCCAAACTGGGAAACAACCTGGTAAACAATTTCTGTGCCATCTTCAAAGCTTCCACATTCTGCTGGTAGTGTGGTAACCAGAACTGTACACAATAATTCTGTAGACAACTGTACACAGAAAACTAGCCACCAGGATACATGAACATCAACTCGCCACAAAACAACGTGACCCACTTTCACTAGTATCTTTACATACAGATGAGGAAGGACACCACTTCGACTGGACCAACACATCCATCCTAGGACAAGCCAAACAGACACGCACAAGAATCCCTAGAAACATAGCACTCGAACCGGAACTTTATCAACAAACACATTGACTTGGATCCCATTTACCACCCCCTGACGAAAAGAACAGGAAATGACATCACCACAAAATGATGTAACCACAGGAAATGACATCACCAACCCAAGGAAACCTAAACACATAAATAGAAAGCGGGCCATACCACCAGAGGCTCACTGATGATGTTACCTAGTATGGTGACAAAACATCTGAAAACAAACCTTCCAGCTCAGCAAGCAAACATACATCCAGAACCTCAACCTGACTACAAATCTTCTCAAAACTCACGTACACAATATTCCAAATGTGGCCTAACTAATTAATCTAGCTGCAACATGTCTTGACAATTTTTATATTCTATGCCCTGACTGATGAAGGTAAGTATGCCATATGCCTTCTTAATCATCTTATAAACTTGAGTTGCAACTTTCAGGGAAATTTGGCCCTGTACTCCTAGATCCCTATGTATATTGGTGTTACAATGGGTTCTGCCATTTGATCTCCCAAAATGCATCAACCTGCATTCATCTGCCATTTTTCCGCCTAAGTCTCCAGCCTATCTATTATCTTGCTGTATCCTCTGGCAATCCTCCTCACTAACACAGCTCCCCCAGTTTTTGCATCATCTGCAAACTTACTAATCGGGCCACCTACTCCAAATCATTTATATATATTCCAAACAAATTGAGTCCCAGCACTGATCCCTGTGGAACACAGATCGCCAATTTGAAAAACACCCTTCCATTCTCTGTTTCCTATGACTAAGCCAATGCTGTACTATCTTACCAGCTCACTGTGGATCCAGTGTGACTTTGTCTTCTGTAACATTCCTGATGGAGGGCTTATGTCCAAAACCCCAATTCTCCTGCTCCTTCGATGCTACCTGACCTGTTGTGCCTTTCCAGCGCCACATTTTTCAACACTCATCTACTGTATTAGCCTGCAATAAGGGACCTTGACAAAGGCCTTGCTGAAGTCCATATAGACAACATCTACCACCCTGCCCTCATTAATCATTTTTGTCACTTCCTCAAAAAGCTCAATCAAGTTTATAAGACCTGACCTTTCCCATACAAAGCTATGCTATATATCGCTAATAAGCGCATTTTTTTTCCAAATGTGAGTAAATCCTACGATTCTTCTCCAATAATTTCCCTACCACTGCCGTAAGGCTCATTGGCCTGTAATTTCTCAGATTATCCCTGTTGCCCTTTCTTACACAAAGGAACAGCATTGGCTTTTCTCCAGTCCTCTGGGACCTCTCCTGGGACTAAAGAGGATACAAATATTTTGTACAAAACCCCAGAAGTTTTCTCACCTGCCTCATCAGTATTCTAGGATACATCCCATCAGATTCTGGGGACTTGTCTACCTTAATGCTTTTCAAAACACCTAACGCTACCTCCTTTTTTATATTGACATGCCCTAGAATATCAACACATGGCTTCCAAAAATCACCAACCACCATGTCCTTCTCTATTGTAATACTGATGCAAGTTATTCATTAAGGATCTCAACCATTTCCTCTGGTTCTATACATACATTCCCTCCTTTATTCTTTAGTGGACCTGCCCTTTCCCTAGTTACCCTCTTGCTCCATATACATATAAAATGCATTGGGATTTTCCTTAATCCTGTTTGCCAAATACATTTCATGACTCCTTTAAGCCCTCCTAATTCCTTGTTTGATTTGTTTCCTGCTATCATTGTATTCATTGAGGACTCTGTCTAAATCTTATGTATGCATCCTTTTTCTTTTTGACTAAGCTCTCAATTTCTTTTGTCATCTTTATCCTTCATTTTCACAGGAGCATGCTAATCAACTGGCCTTCAAAAGATTCCGACATGCCAGATGTGAATTTAACCTCAAACAGCCACCGCCAATCTATATTCCCCAGTTCCTCCTTAATATTGTCACAGTTAGCCTTCCCCCCAATTTAATACTTTCTCTTGAGGCCTGTTCTTATCCTTATGCCTAAGCAACTTAAAACTTACAGAATTATGATCACTGTTCCTGGAATGTTTCTGAAACCTCAATCTCCTCACTGAGTTCATTCTCCAGTACCAGGTATAGCATGGCCCCTTCCCTACTTAGACTATTTATATTTTGTTTCAAAATACCTTCCTGGATGCACCTAACAAAGTCTGCCTCATCTAAGCCCCTGGCACTAAGCGAGTCCCAGTTAATATAGGGGAAGTTGAAATCACTCACCATAAGATTGAGCTGTTTTTATATTTTTTCCATACTCTTGTCCATATATCACCTCCTGGCTGTTGGGAGGCCAGTGTAATCCCACCAAAGTGATTGTGCCCTACCTATTCCTGAGCTCTACCCACTGGATGAGCTCCCCAAGGTCTCCTCCCTCAATACAGCTGTGACATTCTCCCTAGTTAATAACACAACTCTCCCACCTCTTTTACGTGCCTGTATCTCACCAGAAACAGCTAAGTCCTGGAACGTTAAATTGTCAGTCTTGTTCCTCTCTCAACCAACATAGAGATTAACTTATAAATCTTTGATTCATAGTTAGTATCTCTTTGCATGATTAGGCAAAACCATGAGTAACTGCATAGTCTGGATATTCAGAGGGGTCTAATTTAAACTGGGATATTTTCAGTGAACACAACCAGGTAGAATATCCAGAATTATGCTGTTCATGCTAGTGTGCTTGGGTTAATGTATGTGTTAATAGAGGAGGAAATAGATCTGTGAGACTTATACAAATGCTGAGCTGAACATGTTTTATAATTCAGAGTCTGGCTGCAGAGGGAGAGCATTGAAAATTTCTTTCTTGTCTAAACTACACTAAACCCAGTCAGGGAATGTTAGTTGGAACAGTATAAAAGCAGCTTTATGATGTGTGAAACCTACAGATGGGCAGTTACGATTATTAATTGTCCACACTTGGAATGCAGAATATTATTCCATTCCTTCTCCAAAAATGCATCACAGCTCCAAAATTCCTGTCCTGCTCTCCTGTGGAATATTCAGTTTCCAGGAAGAAAAGACAGGGAAGAAACTCAAAATACTTGGTTTCATTCCCTCAGTGTTGCCCAGAAGAATCAGCGCTGAATCAATCACCATTTCCAGCCACAGCTATAATGACAGAAAAGCACTATTGTTTCTCCTGCCTTATGTTTCTCGCTGAACATTAGTCAAACACCCACTTTCAAGGCTGCTGACATTGATCAACCCAATGCCAAATATACATTGCCAAATACCAATTCTGATTGATGGCTCTCCCAGGTTCATTTGTCAGGTGTATGTCTGGAACAGGTGGGATTTGAGCCCTGGCTTCCTGGGTCAGAGCAAGGGACACTACCACATCACTCTCTTTCATTAGGTTCTATATAGTTCTAAAAGGATTAGAATTTACTTGAGTGCAGTCAGCACCAATCACTGTGGGCATGGGTAGAGTAAAACAGAAATCTCATCCAATCTATACACTTTGGGTTTGAAGGAGCCCTGCATCAGGCCAGTCAGCGTACACTTTGGGAGTAGGGGGTGGAGGGAGGTATTAAGAGAAACTGAAGTGCTACACACTGTATCTTAACAATGAAAGTTATCCTGTAAAATGTATGTGTAAGCACTAACCAATTACTTTAACAAATTTTGTAGATCTCTGATGAAGGAGGGACCATTGATCTCTTGTTGTGAATCAGGGCTTGTAATGTGTGACATTTAGGCAGAGTTTGAGGTTGCATCTGTGACTTTTAACAATGTGGGCTGTCTGCATGGGACTGGCTGACAACCACAGCATTCATTAAATGTTTGAATGTGAAATACATTAGCCCAAACAATCCTGAATAACACATGAATACTTCTGTTCTCTTCTGAACTGGTGCCAGAGCAGTTGAAATGGCAAAGAAACACTAACCAGCCTAATCTTGTTCAAACCTTATATAAAATTTGATAGATTTTATTGTTCTGTCATTTTATAGAATCTTCCAGTGGTGTACATCTGATTGCAGTTGAAGATTTGTACTGAGATAGAATTTGCAGGAACAATGGGCGGAATGAAGTCCTATGGCCAGGATCTAAAGTGGGTCCCAGACCTGCCCAGAGGATGATGGGACCGTGGGAGCCATTTTACTGAGTGGCAATAGAAAAGAAGTAGCCACCAGGACCACTATTCAATTTAGAGCAGCTAGCAGCCTCCCTGAGCTGCAAGGCTAATTAGAGGATGGGTAAGAAATCATTTCAATGTGCCAGGGCCATATCTGGATGAATCCTAACCTCGCTGGGCCGTAGGAGCCACCTTTGCTAACAATGGGGTTTCTCTGTGGGTCATGGAGTGTGCCAGAAAGGAAATCAACCACTAGGGAGGTTCTGGGAGGTGACTTTGATGTATCTGATAGTTTCCCCATAGCCAGCAAGGGAATAAAGTGGCTGATAGTTGGCCAGTTAACTGAATTAATTGTTCACTCACTCAGGCTAGCTACTGGCTAAGCAACAAGCATGCCTGTTTCAGGAAAAATCCTGTGATGGCAGGAGGGCAGCATCATATTTTATGAGTCCTTCCACTCGCCAGCCTATATCCAACCTGTCTGTTGGCATAGTTGGTTATTGCAGAATTGGAATGCTACATTTTTATAGTTAGTATGTACAGATTCAGCTTGGGAGGGATGTACAGCAAACAGCTGCACATTATTCACTCCATATAATTTTCCTTTGAACTGGCTATAAATTGTATAATCTATGTTGGGGGTATGGTGGAAAATAGTGGGATATCAGACTGACTTAACTATGCAGAGCTTCTGCAGGGAATCAGATTGTTATTGGGTGCCCACTAAATGGAGTTGGATAGCCAAGCTAAATAATAAAGGACTTACTTGAGGCTGAGCCTTTGGGCTTGCCAACAGTTAGCTGGTGTCTGAGCATGCTCCCTCGATGTGGGGTGATCACTAATTGAATGGAGATAGCATCTCCACAACAGTCTGGAAGCCCTTTGGGGCCAAGGTTTCCATGACAAGGAGGCAAGTACCACTGACCACAATGGAGGATGTGACTTCTCTCCATCCCTCTGCACCCCCACCTTTTGTTTTAACTTTTAAGTTACTTGCCTAGAGGCAGCCACTGAGCTTTCTGACATGCCTCAGTAGCATCCACCTCACACAATGCTGTTACTGAGACTTCACAGCTGCCAGGCCACTGTCTGAACTGCCAGCATCAGAAACCGACATGTCAATGGAAAATGGATGGCAGATCCATAAATGGTCAATGTGGAAGCCACTTCCAGCAAAATCACCAAACTGACCCTTCTGCCACAGAATGGCCATCTTGACCCCTGGTAAAATTTTCCTTTAAAACCCTATGATTCCTAAGCTGAAGGTCTATTCCTGTGGAGACTGGAGCACTAACATATTAATAATTAACAATAGTGCTAGAGCACATAGGATATAATGGAGAGAAATGGCCAAGAAAAAGCACAATGTTGAAGGTTGCAGGGATTACCTGTAACAGGAATTTATTCTGGATTGGCTAGGGATTTAATTTCTACTGTTAAACTGTTAAAAATCAATTTCCTAACAGATGAAGATGTAAAATGATTGGATTATATTTCAAGTTGGAGAAAATTGAGTTGTATGCTTTGCAAGATTTCCTAGCTGATTGTTACCCAGGAATTACAAACCCAAGGAATGCTAAGTTAGGTTGCAGCTGCAAAACTCTAATGATTGTTGCAAAGATGTTAATTAATTTTAAAAATGTTCCACTGATTCAAAAGCAAGTGATGTCTGTATCTAGTTTCACAAAGAAATACGTAAACCCGTTCCCCTTATTATCAGTAAATAAAGAAATAGGAAACTGAACGTTAGGTAGCACTGCGAGGATTAACCTGATCAAATTCCTTAGAGGAGCTGACATCACAAGTGCTGATTTAAGGTAGTTTCTGGAACAGAGTAAGCTTCTCAAAGTTCCGCAAAAGCAACTGGTACCCAAACTAAAGATAGTGGGTGCCTTCATTAAAACTATAGGTTAGAAATTGACTGGAAAAAAGTAAAAGCTGAAAAACGTGTTGCTGGAAAAGCGCAGCAGGTCAGGCAGCATCCAAGGAGCAGGAGAATCGACGTTTCGGGCATAAGCCCTTCTTCAGGAATGAAGAAGGGCTTATGCCCGAAACGTCGATTCTCCTTCTCCTTGGATGCTGCCTGACCTGCTGCGCTTTTCCAGCAACACATTTTTCAGCTCTGATCTCCAGCATCTGCAGTCCTCACTTTCTCCTGGAAAAAAGTAAAGAGGAGCTTTCCTAATATAGATAAATGATTACTTAACTCAGATGAAGTAGTAAAGCAGTTAGGATCTAGGACCAAACTTGCAAACAGGCTGAATGATAGGAAATATATAGAGATGTGAAATAAATAAAGTCAGGATATATTTACACCATATGTGGTGTCCATCTAACAGGGACAAAGGTGAATGACATCTGTGACTAATAATATTCAAACATCACATAGCAACAATTAGGATGTTGATCCATTTTATCCAATCATAGAGCATGAGATTTAGATCATCCACTAAACCTGTAGATTCAAGCTGCACTTTGAGTATGGTACTCTGTGCTGGTCAGCAAGACATAAAATATCCAAACCTGGAATATTAACTGTTTGACGGTTAGTCACTACATTCTTGTAGCTAAATATGCTATTCTCATTATATTTATGCTTTATAGTCAATTTATACACAGCATTTTACCATCTTCAATACAGGATCATGGAGGCAACAAGCTATAGTCCCTATTTGGAAATCAGTGGTGATAATTTGTCCAGAAAAGTAAATAACAATGTGTGCTATAAAGATTGTACTGGGCTATCAACCTGGAGCAAACATTGAGGAAGGATTAGCTAGGATGTTAACGGGCAGATAGAGACCCTGTTGTAGTTAACCACATAGGAGAAAATGACCTTAAGCTAAATAATATAGACCTCTTAAAAGCCACATTTATTTTTTATTAATGTTAATTTGTGCAGTTGTACTTTGTGGAAAGCATGCTGTGTGCTACAAAGAGATTTATTTCATTGTCATGAGATCCGTTTGATATGTATGTTGTTGCAGAAATTAAAAGGTTTTGATGATAAATGGCATGCTTCAGAAAGGAAGAATGGGAAGCATGTATGTAAGGCTCAAAAATTGAGAATAGCAAATTGTGAATGGGTAGCATATAAGGTTTCACAATCTACTGGACAGCATAAACTGAGTAAACTGGCTGCTCTGTCTTCCCCCTTCTTTTGATATTCCTAAACTAATTCATTTTCAAACAGGGATGAACCTGGAAACTAGGGGATGCTGATATTTGATTTTCCATTTTCTCTGAGACACTGAAAGTGTTTCCAGTGGAGCCAGATTGAATCCTGAATAAACATCTCTGCAGATCATGCATGGTATGAAACATACAATTTAATGATGATTTGAATTTTAAAACTCCACAGGATCCAGCATGGTATAGATGTGCTGCATTAGACTGAGCTATGATGTGATCATTTGCTTGTCTAGATTATTATTCTTATTATCACATATCAGGTTACGAAATTCTTCCTTGAAACAAGACAATTATTCTTGTTAGTTCAACAATATGTTAGTTCAACAATATGAATCAGAAAGATTGTTCACACTTGAGAAATTACTGCCATAACAACGCGGTTCCTCTTAAACTCAAGGAATGAATCACTGAATTAAAGAATTAACATGGTTCAGAAGGAGATCATTCGTCCCATTTTTTATGCATCGAAGCTCCAAATGAGCATTATGATTTAGTGCTATTCCCTGACCTTTTCACCCTAATCCTGAATATTGTTTCTATTTAAATGATCATTTAATGGCCCTTTTGAAATCTTCAATTGAACCTGCCACTGCAACACTTCCAGCAATGCATTCCAGATCCTAACCACTCCCTGTGTCAAAAAGGTTTTTTCTCATCACATTTGCTACTTCTGCAAAATGCCTTATCTTTGTACCTTCTCGTTCTCTATTCTTCTATGAAAGTGAACAGTTTCTCCCTATCTACTCTGAAAGTGATTACAGTTTAAAGGATTGAACATTTATTTAAACAATGGCAATTTAATAAAATAAGAGGTAGGTTTTATAAGCTGTACAGGATCAGAGACACCTGAGGACATGCGTCCATAAACTTTTATGACCTCTTTTGACTTTGGGTTCCAATGTCCTCTGGAGCTGATAAGTCCTGGCTGCTGTTTGATTTAGTTGACCAAGTTTCGGGTAAGGTCGGATTTCTCTGGCTGTGGGTCAATTTAGAATTGGACCTATGGTCGTTTGCCCACAGTGAGTGCCCTCTTGCAAAATGGCACGCAGTGATGGAAAGGATGCTTGGGAAACATATCTCAAAACTTTTCTCACTTCTTGAAAGAATGTAAAATAAAAAAAAGATGTATGCCCATTATAATTTTGTCTGCGTGAAATCTTTTTAATGCTTAGAAAGACTTGTTTCCCTAGGATATTGTTGCTAATAACCAAATAAAGTAGTGTCCAATGCTACTATTTGATGGACTAAGTATGAATGCACCTTATAGCTTTTACTTCTCCTTGTTTTTCAAATGTTTATTTTGTTTCAATGAGTTTCATTACAAGAAAGCCAAATACCATGAGAGTAAGATAGGGAGTACAGAAGAGAAATTTAAGAAGTTTAAGAGAAAAATTAGAAAACGGACATTCAACTTTCCTCTTTTCCACTCATTATACCTCTGCCCCTCCACTAAAGATCCACAAAAATAGACCTGCAGTATAATGAGCCATCCAACATAGCCTAATAACTTCAAACCCCAGCAGTATCAGTCAATGTTTCAGTGCAAACTTTCAATGAGTGAACTCTCATTTCGGACTTCTGCTTAACTGAATGATCAGCACAGTCTTAATTCTAAACTAAATCGATTGCAACAGATACAGTAGTTATGAATTCCTTTGTCATTAACTCATAACAAAGATATGATTTCAGAGACCAAGCAAAATGTGCCTTTTGTAATCTCTACGTGGTTATCTTCAAAGATGGCCTTAACTAATCAGCAAGCTCAAATACCTGATCACAACCTTTCTGAAATGAATGGATTATAATTTGCCTGAACATAAATTAAACGTTCTGAGAATGTTAGTAGGTGGAATGGAATGATGTGGAAAATATCAGGCAGCATGGGCCAGGGGAAGCTCCTGGAGCTAGAATATTTCTGGCAGATACTACACATTTCTATGAGGCTGAAAGATGCATGTTTATCACCCAGCAATACACTATAAAGGAAAGGGTTGGTGTTATATGGAATGCACAGGATTATTGAGTTCACAGTAGGTTTAAACTGCCCTTTGGGATTCTGTCGAAATGCATAACAAACAAGAGAGCTGTTGCATCTGAACAGTCTTAATTAAAAGTCTGTGATTGCCGCAGGCTGGCTTTGTTTTAATTTAATGCAGTGTATGCTTCTCTATCTCAACATTGTAGCATTACAAAATGGATCAGCCTGCCTGTGCAATGCAAATATCACTTTCTAAAGGTAAGAATTTTACAGTGAATGATGGTTCAATTATTACTGGTTTGCAACATTAAAAACATCCCCAAAATTTTTCAGCTATGGTGATAAAGGAAAGAATAGAAGAGATTATTAGCACATTTAAATTGCAACACCATCTTGGAAAAGTAGTGTGCATCCTCCTATACTCAATCTAGATAGAAGTTGACTAAACTTAGATTCCACAGATAAAGCCACAAAAAGTAAGGTGCCAGTTTATAGTTTTGTTTGCAGTTTATAGCATAGCATTGTTTATTTGTCAGTCACTGGTGTTTTTAAATGGAAAAGCACCTCAAGGTTAGCCAAAATCTGCTCCTCATCAGTGCAACACTGACTGCACTGACATGACATCGTGGAATGATGAAAACTGAGCTATTGTGAGTGAGAAATGGTATTATTTGATTGCTGATGTGTATCAGTGTGACATGTTGACAGTGCTTATTCTGTAGCTATACTAATAACATTAATTGGTATTAATTTGCTTCCACATATTTATGGTGCACTGTAATACAAACAGGTAAGAAGGGGTGAAAAAGCTTCACTCTGTTCAAATCCCTCTATTAGTCACATCAAAGGTTTAAGCTTTTTTGTCCATGAGGTTATGCCATTATGAGCAAAGCTTTGGTATGCAGGTACCGGTAATTAAGAAGGCTAACCTAAGAATTTATTACTCTCCTTTATTACAAGAGTCTAGGACTAAGAGGCACTGTTTCATGTGTCACTAACTAGTGATCCCCCCCTTAGGACAGAGATGAAATTTCTTTTCCATCAATTGTATGGTTTGGGAACTTTCTATCTCAGAATGCTGTGGGGAATGTCATTGAATATTTTTAAAGCAGAAGTAGATAGATTCTTTAAGGAATGTGAATCATAGATTAATGGGAGTTGATGGGAATGTGGAATTGAAACATAAACAAGTCATCTATAATCTTATTGAATGTTGGAGCAGGCAGGAGGATCCAGATAGACAACTCAGACCATAAATCTTAAGACCATGAGAGGTAAAAGGAGAAGTAGTGTATTCAGCCCATAGAGCCTGCTCTGTCCTTCAATGAGATGTTGATGTATCTGAAAATCCTCAACCACTTTCCTGTCTTTCTTCATAGCCCTTGATTCCCTTACTAATTAAAACGTTTTCTACTCCTGCTCTGAAGTGGTATTAGAATTAGAAGGATCACAAAGTGTGGAAAAAGACCCTTCGGCCCAACAAGTCCACACCGACCCTTCAAAGTGTAACCTATCCAGACCCATTCCCCTACCCTACTCCTGACTAATGCATCTAATGTCCACATCTCTGGACACTATGGGCAATTTTGTTAACATGCACATCTTTGGACTGCGGGAGGAAACCAGAGCACCCGGAGGAAACCCACACAGACACGGTGAGAATGTGCAAACTCAACATAGACAGTCACTCGAGGCTGGAATTGAACCTGAGTCCCTGGTGCTGTGAGGCAGCAGTACCAACCACTGAGCCACGATGCCACTCATTGTCCAGATATTTAACCAAACAGCCTTCATGATGTCACTTGCCCCACACCCACGCCACATACACCCACACCCCCATACACATGTGCACACACACATATGCACATACACACACACACTCACATCCACACACACACCCACACCCACCCACATCTCCACACATACATCCACACCCACACACACCCACACTTACTCACATCCACACATGCATACACCCTCACATACCCACACACACATCCGCACCCACTCACTCACCTACCACCCATGCACACACACTCACACTCACACTCTCTTATTCTTAATGGGATTATTATTCAATGCAAAGGAAGATAAAAATAACATGCAAACTGAATTTCTTTTATTGTTTCTGCGACATAAGATTTAACCTGAGGCTAATATTGTTAAGCTGGTTTCCCTAACGCACTCAATAAGAGCAGGTGTTGCAATGGTTGAAAACATCTCTGTTCTCAGTGGATTTTTCTCAGGGCTGATTACATCTTGCTGAGCCAGGAATTATTTCCAAAGAGAGAGAGAGACAACCCTTATTTGGTGCCAGCTCCAGGATGTCACACCATGTGTCCAGATACAGTACATTTATTTCTGGAGCACAAATCACAGGCTAATCATGGCATCAAAATATGTGTCTTTCAATGACCAGGTAAAGAGTAACATTGTCATAAACCCTAGGGCTGCTCTCCCATCACAGGGAGATTATTGGTGATGAGTTTAATCTGGGGGTCATCATGGCTCAAGTGAGGGGTGAGATCAAGAAGGCAGGACCATCATGATGTGGGAATTCAGGACCACCATTCAGCTGGTGTGGAAATTGAACTCACGCTATTAGCATTATTCTGCATCACAAGCCAACCCATCAGCGAAGTAATCTAACCTATCCTCTGCTCCTCCCAACCATCCCAGTTGGCCAGATCACTACCCATTGGACAGCTTTTCCAGGCTATGAGTATCAGCTATGTTAATTAGATAGTCCATTGTAAGTTCCTGTGAATTGGCTACTTTCAAGTCAGGTGATTTGTCCAAGGTCTTTAAGTTTGTCAATGAGATTTCAAAGATTAGATGTCCATATTTCATACCACAACTGTATAAATAGAATAACTCCCAAGTAAATTAGATTATTTACAGTGTGGAAACAGGCCCTTCGGCCCAACAAGTTCCACACTGACCCGCAACCCACCCATACATTTACCCCTTCGCCTAACACTACGGGCAATTTAGCATGGCCAATTCACCTGACCTGCACATCTTTGGACTGTGGGAGGAAACGGGAGCAAACTCATGCAGACACAGGGAGAATGTGCAAACTCCACACAGTCAGTCGCCTGAGACAGGAATTGAACCTGGGTCTCTGGCGCTGTGAAGCAGTAGTGCTAACCACTGTGCCACTGTGCCATTGCCATTTTGCCAGTTCGCCACACTGTCCCTGGATGACTGCTGTAATATGTGCTAACTAGTAAGATATGCTAATATTTCACCTGCAACACCTGTAAAATATAGTACATCTGGTAGGAGAGATATTAAGTTATATTTCATGTTATTCTTTATACACACATGTAATGCACTGATATCTCTTACATAATATAATATGTTAATATCTGTTAGCCCATCCCTAAGCAAGTCAAATATCTGATACATTGTGATGACATTCTTCTCCTCATTACTGTAGAAAGAATATAGCCTGTGGGTAATGTCTTGCGATATTGCTGCCTAATTAGGTCAGTAGGTAGGGGAATAGTGATATTCCTCAGAAAAGTGCTGCTGTATAATGTTTGATGGACAGATACTTTTATGACACATGAAAATTTCTTCCATAAGTTCCTGAGGAAAGGAAGCAGGAATGGACCATCAAATCAAATCAATCAAATCAAATCAATATCTCCCATCAAGCTTAACCCACCATTGATTACAATTACGGCTGATCTTTTGCTTTAATTCCACATTCCTTACACATTTCCCATATCCCTTCATTCCCTGAGAGAACAAGATTGTGTCTATCTCAACATTGAATATACTCAATGATAGGGTATCCAGTACTCTATGGGGTAGAGGATTCCAAAGATTCAGTGAAGATTGAGCGAAGAAATGTATCTTCATCTGTATCCTAGATGATTCATCCCTTATTCTGAACTAATGATGCTATGGTCTAGAATTTCCAGTCAATAGAAACAATCTCTCAGTGTTAATCATGTCAAGTCCCTTAAGTCCAGAATGTTTCAATGAGATCACTTCTCACGCTTCTAATTCCAAAGATTATAGGTCCAATTCACCCACCGTCTCAGTGTAGCCATTTCATCCAAGGAGCCAGCTAAATCAAGTGAACTTCAATGCAAGTTTATTTTTCTTTAGTCATGGAGACCAACATTGCACATTGTACTTCAGGTGAATTCTTACCAAAACTGTACACACTTATGCTAAGCTCCTTACTCCTGCACATCAATTCTCTTGCAAAATGAGCCAACCTTCCATTTGCCTTTCTAATTACTGCAGGCATGTGGGTTGATGTCGATGTTAATGACATTGTGATAGAAATGATGATGGGACTGAACAGCAGAAGGACAGTCAGAAAAAGTAGGAGGCCAAGAAGTTTAGATTGTGGTAGCTGTTTGCAAAAAACATTGTGAAGCTATGTACAAGACCCACAGAATGATATGACTCTCATTCACATGCAATCACATAAAACTCGAGGACAACCTTCCTAAAAGAATTGCTTGCTGCATACTAAATTTCATCTTTTGCTTGTATACTCAAGTCCATCTGTCTACCAACATTTACATGCTTCCTAATTTTGTAAAAAAAAGTCTGATTTTCTTTTTATTTCAATCAAATTAAATAACATTAAATCAGATACTTCTTCTTATATATCATCTGCCACCTTGCAATCATCTCACTTGAACTGCCTATATTATCTTCAGCTTGTGCCTGTACTGTTGTGACATCCTGGCTTTTCCTAGACCAATACCATACAAATAGGCAACATATAATGTGAGGGTGGGGGAAGGTCAGCAGAGAACTCCTTGCTGCCCCAGACAGCAGTACCACAGAGAAATCTGTGAGCATTAATTGACTGGAGGTGGACCTTCTCATTTCAGCAGGGGTGAAAGTCCCATCTCCAGGATCTTTGACCCCGACAGCACAGTTGCTAAAGCTACATCCAGTACTAGAAAGCTGAGCTCGAAGCTGAATGGAAAGTAAATCCAGGGCCTGTTGGTGAGGCCAGGCCTTGAAACTTTGAGGTGCCGGGGGTAAGAAAATAGTGTGGGGGACAGGATACAAAGGTCAGGTGGAAAGAGGCATCTGGTTGAAGGGGCAAAGAAAGAAGTAAGGCCATGAAAGTGAAAGGATGTCCATTAGGAAAGCTATCCCAAGATGCGAGCAAGTAACCTGCAAGTCTTCCTGCCATTTGATCATGGCTGATATATTTCTCAACCTCATTTCTGCCTTCACCCCATAACTCTTGACCCCCTTACTAATCAAGATTCTATCTATCTGTGGTTTAATGATACTCAATGTCTTAGCCTTCACTGTCCTCTGCGGCAATGAGTACCCACATTCACCATTCTCTGGCTGAGCAAAGTCCTCCTTAGCTCAGTTCTAAAGGGTCATCCCTTCACTTTGAAGCTGTGTCCCCAGGACC
This sequence comes from Chiloscyllium plagiosum, assembly GCF_004010195.1. Taxonomy (NCBI): domain Eukaryota; kingdom Metazoa; phylum Chordata; class Chondrichthyes; order Orectolobiformes; family Hemiscylliidae; genus Chiloscyllium; species Chiloscyllium plagiosum. The sequence goes on from NC_057724.1 coordinate 28,016,639, forward strand.
TAGTCTCTCCTAGTAGTGGAAACATTTTCTTTATGTCCACTGTATCCTGGCTTCTCAATATGATCTTAAGTTTCAAGCAGATCCCCCTAATCCTTCTAAACTCCATCGAGTACAGAACAAGAGTCCTTAACTGTTCCTCATATAAGAAACCCTTAATCCCTGGTATCATTCTTGTAAATCTCCTATGGATCCCATCCAAGGACAATGCATTCTTCCTTGGAGATGGGGCTAAAACTGCTCACAATATTCCAAATTCAATCTGACCAGCCTCAATAGTCCATCTCTGCTCTTGTATTCTAGATACAGGATCCTCCTTAAAGTCTCTGTAACTGTATCTACCATATCACTGCAACCTGTAACACATTTCTAATATGCAATAAACTACATGTCATTAACAATAAGGGACTCTTCTATTTAGAGGAGGAAGTTATTTTCCTCTGCTAGACTAACACAGGACCTGTAGATCCCTACACCTCCAGCAACTTTCATCTGGAGCAGCAATTCAAGCAAAGTAGTGAGCTGTTCATACAACAAATCTGACAGATGTTAATTCTCAAATTGCATAAATATATTTTGGGCTGAGCACTTTGTGATAGTTTAAAAAAAAGGTCTACTGTGCAATCTTTTGCCACACACAGTCTTTATGCATTAATTTGCAACAATTGTTTCCAAAAAAAGATCTGTGATTCAGAATTGGACCCCAAATTTCTACTTTGAGCTTTGAAATGGCATCATTGTCAGGTAGAACCAAGCTTACTGGAAAGTGATGATGAAATTTTGTAGTAACATTGGAAATCCCGGGCCTCCACCTCCTTCCTGTACGGTCTTAAAGCAACATGGGGGACCTGTCCTACACAGTATGCTAATTTACTCACTACATTATTCACCCAGTTAATGGACATGTACTGCCTCAGCAACAATTTGTTGCTAAAATCTAAAGAAGACAAAAATAATTGTGCACCTTGGGCGCTTTATGAACTATAAGAAGTGCAAGTCCTAATTGGTTTAATATCATTCAAACAATCTTTGAGTAGCAACGTGGTCTATGCAAGATTAGTAGCAAAATCAGATGAGAAATCTGGAAAGGCCCATCTCGATATCAGGGGCATCTCGTTTCATCGTTTCTGCATTTGACACAGTGTGGTGAGTTTCTCACTAGCTGCTGTCTATTGCTGAAGATGAAGGTTGATAGATGGTGGAGATATGGCCCTTGTTTTCAGGATGCAGCATGTCTCACTCTGCGGCCTTCATCTGTAAGGTGAATCGTTGATGTGTTCTCTAAGATCTTCGAGACTTCTGTTCCCAACATTGCTTTAGATGTAGGGGATCGCTGTGTCAGGCACCTACAAAAGCATCAGGCCAGTGACTGATGCCATTTGGATACGATGACACCGGTTCATTTTGTTGCCTCATGACAAAGTCATAGATAGAATCATAAAGTCATAGAGCTGTACAACATGGAAACAGACCCTTCGATCCAGACCAGATATTCTAAATAAATCTAGTCCCATTTACCAGCACTTGGCCCACGTCCCTATAAATCCTTCCTATTCATATACTCACCCACTTGTCTTTTAAATGTTATACAGGTTAATTGTATCAACCCCCACCACTTCCTCTGGCAATTCATTCAATATATGCACCATTCTCTGTGTGAAAAAGTTGTCCCTCAGGTCCCTCTCACCTTAAACCCTCTCACTTTGAACTCACCTACCAAGGGAAAATACCTTGTCTAATCACTTTATCCATCCTTCTCATGATTTTATAAACCTCTGTAAGGTCACCCATCAACCTCCTACACTCCAGGGAACACAGCCCCAGCCTATTCAGCCTCTCCCTATAGTTCAAACTCTCCAACCCTAGCAACATCATTGTAAATCTTTTCTGAACACTTTTAACTTTCATAACATCCTTCCTATAGGAGGGGGAGCAGAATTGTACGCTATATTCCAAAAGTGGCCTAACAATGTCCTAAACAGGTGCAGTATGACCTCCCAACTCCTATACTCAATGCACTGACCAATAAGGGCAAGCATACCAAACACCTTCTTCACTCTCCTGTCTACTTGCAACTCCACTTCCAAAGAGTTATGTACCTCCAAGGTGTCTTTGTTCAGCAACGCTCCCCAGGATCTTACCATTCAGTGTGTAAGTCCTGACCTGATTTGCCTTTCCAAAAGAGCAGCACCTCACATTTATCTAAATTAAACTCCATCTGCCATTGGCACATCTGATCAAGATTCCGTTGTAGTTTGAGGTAATCTTCTTTGCTTGCGCTACACCTCCAATTTTGGTGTCATCTGCAAACTTACTAACCATACGTCCTATGTTCACATCTAAATTGTTTATATAAATGACGAAAAGTAGTGGACCCAGCACTGGTACTTGTGGCACACCACTGGTCACAGGCTTCCAGTCTGAAAAGCAGCTGCAGTTGAATTCAGGAATGTAGTTGTGTTTGCCAGGAGCATACATGTGGCACTGAGAGAATCGTGTCACAACACGACGGAATTCGTCAACTGGAAGGAGTTCATTGTATTAATGTGTGGAGATCTGTGATCACCATAACCACTTCCTGAAGGTGTGTGCCCACTATCTGGCAGCTGCCAAGATGCCTATGTCCTGGAGCACTCTCATCTACCTGGTGCAGATGAGGGCCCAGAAGCTTTTTGAGGCTGGTTACTGGGGGAACACAAGCTACTCACTGCTGCCACAGCTCATTATATCATTTTGTAGCCCTGACTGAAGCAAAGCACTAATACAACACTGCCCACACTTCAGCCGGGCCTGTGTGGAGCAGAGGAAGGGGCTGCAGAAGATGTGGTTTCACTGTGTAGACTGCTCTGGGAAGGACCCTAGCAGTATAGCTCAGACAGAGTGAGCTACATCATCCTGGTGTGCTGTACTCTGCACAATTGGAGCAGGAAACAAGGCGATTTGCTGGATGCAGAGAAGCTGGGAGAACAGGAGCAGTCTTCCAAGAACATTGGGGAGGCTAAAGTTATCCTTGTCCATGACAGAGCATAGCTATTCAAAGTTTGTGAGAAGATTTGTGAGCAGAGCATAGCTATATTAGATACCACCAGCCAGACAGAACTTGATTAACACTTGCTTTCAAGAGAAGAGAGCTGAGTGCAGCAGACCACTGTAGTTTGTGAAATCTTCATTGAACATAATGCATCTATTTGGTTTGAATTACGGGGGAGGGGTATCAGCCTCTACTGATTGTGTTTGTGTTCCTTTTTTCTGTCTGTCAATTAAAAACTCAAGTTTGGACTTGCCTAATTGCTTGCCCATATGTGATGTGCTGTATTCCTGATGAAGGGCTTTTGCCCGAAACGTTGATTTTCCTGCTCCTCGGATGCTGTCTGAACTGCTGTGCTTTTCCAGCACCAGTCTATCCCATATGTGACATTCCTCATATGGACAGTCACAAGATGCAGTGGGCATTGGAGACAAGGTAGTGTGGATTTAGAGAGTCTTCAGACAGGATTGTAGCTATGGATGGGTAAGATGTATGATGAGGTGATTACCCAATCAGTAAGTTGAGAAAATTAGGTTATCTGTGTGAGGGAGTGCCAACCATGATGGCTATGAATCATGCACAGCGTGGCATTGTGACTGCTGGTGCATGTTGTTGCTGGTGAGGGGAAACATTGGATTGCCAAAGCTTGTCCAAGTGCTCAGCCACCTGTCAAAGGTGTTTCGGCGAATACGTTTACAAGATTGTTTCTAGGACTGTGGCCACTGCAAGTTGGATATTTAATTTCTGACAACAGCCTGCCTCAATAAAGTACACATATTATATGGATGAAGATTGCACTAGTATCCAGCTTTGCAAATAGCCTGACTTTGTATCCCACATGTTCTCTACTGCCTGTAATTATATCTAAGAAAAACATGTAGGACTGGGAACAGATACGGGAAATGGAAGTATGATGATGTTCAACAAGCAAGAGGAATTTTGCAGCCGTTCAAAAGTTATAGCATGATATGTCAATCAATATCAATTATATATGTGATCTTCCTGGATCTATACTTAATTTTGTGTACTATAGACTTGACCTTCAGAAAGTTATTGAACTAACTCCACAGAGGCTGGTATCCTGTCACCGTGTCATCTTTATTTACACATGGAGAGTCCTTGATGCTGATCCAGCTCCCTTAGAACCAGCTCTCAAAGTGAACAGGATGTCTGACGCTCCTGTTCGTATCTATCAGCAATGGCTCACTGGTTGTACCAGATTCACAACCCCGATCAGGGAACTCGTATTCTCTGAGGTCCACCTGGCTGACCTCGTTAAAATCACTACAGTTATCAGCTGAAATGGCTGTTTCACCTGTGGGTTCTAGTTACCAAAATGGCAGCTCTGATGGGAAAAACCTGGAAATGAATGAAAGGCTTGGGACAAGCATCTTGAGAGAAATAATTTAACGTGCAGCAAAACTGAGTTTGCACCTCACCTTTGGGTTTCTTTGCTGCCACAAATGTCTCTAAGTGTAGAAGTCTATAGGGCCTACGTGGTGCAAGTGTGGTAGAGGAAATTGTCCTCCATTAGCTTGTAACCTGATCCTTTTGTTTCTTTAATTCTGTCTTTGTGCCATTCTTAGGTCTGTGACCTTGATTTAAATTGCTTTTTGTGGCCCAAGATTTCCCTTACTGTGGCCTTACGTGTGCTTATCTTCTTGGCAGTGTAGATCAAATTCAGTTGTAAATATTTTCTTTCTTTTCTGCTTTCCCAACCTATAATCCTGTGTCATTCTTTAAAGTTTTGCCTCACATACTAGGGATTTTAACTTTACCCATGGAATCTCAAATTTCTGCTTGTTCTCTTGGGACTGTTGCTGCAGACCACCAACATAGTTTGCAGACAATATCTGTTTTGCACTAAAAGTCTACAGTCAGTGTTAACTTTGAAAACAAGGTCATGTTTCATAAGAACTGAGGACTTCCACGATGATGTTTACATTGTGAACCAGAAATAATTAGTTGGAGTGAATTCAATTTGTAACAACTAACACTATCTTAAATTGGATTAAAACATAAATGAAAGCAACTTATTCAACCTTGAAATCTCAGATGGTAGAATACACTGGCTGGAATTTCTCCCTGAGATGGAGTTGGTTTCAAGGTGGGCACACAGGCAATGAGGGGTTGGTTTCTGGTCAGAAATGGCTACCTATCCACTAACAGCAAATAGCAACCCTGCAATGAACGTGCTATTTGAGGGCATTCTTCATTTGCCGTCTGATTTTTTTCAGATGGTGGCAGGCCCCTTGAAGGGGCTGGGCATGTAGTTGGAGCAGTGGCATTTCCTGGTGGAGGCCTGGATAGTGGAGTTGGTGTCAAAGGTTCATTCTGCAAAGCAGCTTAACATGAATCTATTGGGCTGTGAGGGCTGTGACATCCTCTGTAGAGGTGCCCCCTCAGTAATAATGGCCAAGTAGCTGTGACCACAATCCAGTCTGTAACATTTAGTCTCCATCTTGAGGTACCCTCACTGTTCCCCACCTACAGCATTGTATTCAGCTGCCCGGCAGCATTTCCAATCACAGAGAACCTCAGGTCATCCATTGGCTGTGGAAGGCACCTTCTGCCTGATTTGGCAGCCACTGCACTCTATCACTCCATTTCTGCGTTCCTGACCCAGAACCCAGCCCGCCATCAGCAACAAGGCCTGAAACTAAAATTGAGCCCCTTGAGTCTGAAGGTTCCAGGTTGAAATCAGAGTTCAGGACAGGAGCATAAAAAGCAAGGCAAACACTCCAACCCAGTACTGACAGACAGCTGCACTGCAAGAGGTGTCATCTCTCAGATTAACAGTTAAACTGAGGCTCTATCTGCCCTTTCATGTGGACATTAACTATCCCATGGCACTATTTTGAAGAAGGGTAACCCCTGTAACCTATCTAATTTTTAACCACCAATCAACATCACAAGACCCATTACTTACCCTTCATCATCACATTGTTGTTTGTGGGAGTTTACTGTGCAAATGTTAACTGTTGTATTTACTACATCCTTATGCTTGAAAAGTATTTCATTGACAAAAGTGTTACAGGTTGTCTGGCTGTTGGGAAAGACAGTGTATGAATATCTATTCTTGATCCAGTTTTTCTACTTATAATGAGTACCAGGCCTCCAAAAGACTCAAATTTGGAGCTAGATTTAACTCATCTGACAGCAGACCAAAAGGACAAAGAATGTGCTTGTCAATTGGAAATGCTGAGACTGGAGGCTGCAGAGGCCTGGTGCCAGCATGAGGAGGCTCAAGACAAATGCACATAGAGAAAAGAACAGTGTAAGCTCGAGGAGAAAGGAGAATGTCATAAATAAACAAGTAAAAGGACAGCAAGCATCAATATGAGAAGCACACTGTGGAATGCTACTGCTGATTCAAGGATGAAGACAATGATTCTGAATCCCAGCATATGGAAGTTTTACGCAAGCATAAAGTGGATGAAAAAGCAAAGCAACACTTGATCTGACCGTCTGAAGATTCTCAGTGGTGAGTCTGGTGAGTGAGAGTCAAGTACTGAACTCATAAGTCAATGTAAAAGAACTTTACTAATCGTAGTCTTAAAATGATTACTATGCATGGATTCTTAAGGGGTTCTGAATGGGACAAAAAACAAGTGGAAAGCTTGACCATCATGTTGTAGCTCAGTCCATGTGGACCTAATAAGAGCGTCAAGTGATATTGCAAAGTCCAGAAATCTCAATTTTTGTGATTCGATATGAGAAACATTCCAGCAGCAGGAACATCAGCTCCTCCTAACCCATAAGGAAACCTGGTAAATCATTACTTCCCTGAACCTCATCTGGGCAGTAGTCTTCTCATGCAGTTTAGAGAAAGTAAGGACTGCAGATGCTGGAGAGTCAGAGTCGAAAATGTGGCGCTGGAAAAACACAGCAGGTCAGGCAGCATCCAAGGAGCAGGAGAGTCACTATTTTGGGCATAAACCCTTCATCAGGGATGTCCTTCCTGATGAAGGTCTAATGCACGAAACATTGACTCTCCTCCTTCTCATGCAACTTCCCAGACACTGTGCATTAGACATGCTACTAAAGTAATGTTAAAATCTGAAAAACAGTAAAAGACATGAACGTTTGTATCTCACTGTGTCCCTGATCCGGTTGTTATGAGGATGTGTGATCCATTTCAAAATGCACATATTGAAATGATGTTGGTACCAGGTAATGTAAAGGTGATTAGCAAAGTATCACAATTTTAAATCCTCATAAGTCTTTTTCTTGTCAAGGAGAGGGATGGTGTGGTGGATAGTGGGGTGTGGATAGATTGTGGGGAGGGAGTTGGTATTAATTAGTGCTGAAGCTAAGCTTCACATACTATGCACTTACTGCAACAAAAAAACTCATCTTTCGAACATTGCAGCCTCTGCTCTAACATCATCTCTAAATACTGCAAGAATGCTTTTTGACAATTTTGTCAACTCCAGACTTTAACACTTTTATGTATTTTCTGCTGTCTCTCAAGATCAGTCCTTTATAAATTGTGATTCACTACCTATATTATATTGTTTTAATTCCCATTCCCTCAGTGGTCCTGTCTTCATTGAAGTTCATTGATCCCTTGTCACAAAATGCATCATTTGCAAATTTCTAGCTTCACCAGGATATATGTCCATAATTTCCTTAAATTTTATGTTCCACCAGTTTCAGAGCTCTGGCTCCTTCCAGTCTCCCATTCCATTCTATCTTTAGCCAAAAGCTAATAAACAGCTTAATTTCACTCATTGAAATGCTGTCTGTATGGCTTTGTTTGAATCTGTCAAGAATTTAGGACACTTCTGTGGTTGAATGAGGAGAACATCACAGGTAAGTTAATGAATGTTAAGAGAGTGCTTTGTGGAAATGGATCCACCATATTTTAAGACAATTGTTGTGTACAATGTTTCAGATGACGTCGCACACATAATGCAAAGATCCCAACATCTTTTGGTAACATGCTAAATGGGTTCCATAATAAACTTACCACAGAGTATCTTTATCTTCTTGAAATCACCATCCTTATTAATCATCAAGTACAGGAGACAGGACTGATTACAATGATTTAGATTCTAACCACTCTCTACATAGCTTGCACCCATGCCTATATTAAAGAGCAACATTCAATCAGTGTGAGTTCTATCTTTTAATAGATTCCTCACAGCAGAACCTCTAACAACTTACCATCGAATAAGTAGCAGAACATTGTTGACCATGTATCTTCATGTACCGTTGTGAACAGTTACTCATTGAGCAATTTTTCTGCCACCACCAAAGTCTCTTTTCATGGTGATTTGCAATCCTGTAAAATCTGGCACCTCGCACTATAAGTTAGGCATGCTGAGTAAGTTGATCATATGCCATGAAGCTATTCAAATTATTAAGTGGAAATTGCTGATTTAAAACTCAGTATGGTCTATCCTTTGGGCTTCCAGAGATATACACATTGGCCAGTACAAGTCCACTTTCACCACTTCATTGAAACATTTGCAGTATAGATACAAAATCTTGCAAAAAAGAGGGCAAAAAATCAAAATACTGAATTGCATGGAAGAACAGCAGGGGAACAGTGAAGTGCTTTTTTTTAAGTCTAACGTACTTTTTTTGGTAAATCTATAATAGTGAGTAAAATGATTTTTTTTCTTGTTGATATGTTTTATTGAGATCTACCTCAAGATTAAACTTTTTTTAAAAAATATAAAGCCTAGGTATCAAGTTATCATAAAGCAGTGTTTTTAGAGCAGTAAGCCTGTGCTATTTTCTGGGTTTAAAGATTATTAAGGTGCAAAGATGGCCTTTAGTAAAACAATGTGCTCTTTCTGTTGAATGTGGGAGATTAGGGAGAATTGCAATGTTATTAATGATTATGTCTACAGGACGTGTGTTTGGTTGCAAATCATATTGAATTATGACTCTGTGACTCGAGAACTGTTGATTTCCTTGAATTCCGTATCTGCTTGTATTCCCCAAAGCATTTTGCGCAAAACATGAAACTTTCCCAAAGAGACTTTATTCCAGAGAATGCTTATAGCAAAGTATTCAGCTCAGCTGTGTGATATTCCCAGAAGCTAGGAAAATTAAAGGAGAAATAATCTGAGGACAGCAACAGTTTAAAATCTGTCTTAATTTAATTAGTTGATCTGTAGTCACAGGCACACTGCCTAGATACATAATCAAGAGAAATGCAGCTCCCTTGGCTTGCCAGCTGCAGGGGAGGAACTGTGCTGGCGAGTTATGTTTGGAATTTTTAGAATTGAGAGCATGAAATATTTCTGTGAGGAAAACAACAAAAGATTATTAAGCCAAAATGCTAATGTCTTGTTTACATTGATTCTTTTGCTGCAGACAAGTAGAATGCCTTTCTTTCATTCTTAAATAGTTTGTTCTGTACTTGTCAATTTGTAATGTTAAGGTTTCAGGGATCAAATAGTAATATTTAAACCTCTATTTGTCAATTCTTTGTGAGATTAGAGGCTCTTGTTAAACGCCAGACAGCCTGCATGGGAGTTTATCTTTTATGCTCTGGGCGACGTTGACCAAGGTTGCATTGCAAGTCAGTCCCGAGTTGCCTGCAATAATTAGGCTGATGGCATCCCAAACTGATATTAGGAAGGGAAATCCAAATTCCTGACATCACAGTGATCCTAAAGAAATGTTTATATTTGTCAAGGAAACAAAGGTTTATGACTGGTAAAGAAAGTTTGGAAGGAGTAGTTTTCCAAAGATGTTGCCCTTACCATCCTCAGTGCTGGATGTTGCAGGACATGGGAGGTGGACTCAAAGTAAGTTTATCAAGTTGCTGCAGCATGCTGTGAAATAGAAAATGCTGCTATCATGTTTCACTGGTGATAAATTGAAAGTAAGGGCTGAATCCTATATTTTGTTTGGCTAATTGTGAGTCTTATCACGTGTATGAGAGGGATTTTTACTGCAAGGCCCAGCAAGATTTCTCATCATACTTCACCAAATCCATCTCATAAACAACCTACTCCACTCCATAGTGTCCCTCCCATCTGAAGTGATCTCAATCTTATCACACTCCATTTCCAGAGCAATTGCTACTTAGCAGATGTCTGCTGAAAGACCAGCATCTCTTGTGCCTGGAACATCTTTAAAAGTCCATTGTCAGGACAGGCACTGTCAGTCCAAAACAGTTCCTGATATTTGCCCAGGACATGGCAAGCACTTCTCCTCTACAGGAAAGGACTTGAAGATCCTGTTAGATTGGAGATGCAGATGTGGGTCTTTCTCGCCCAACTAAAACCAGCAGGGGATGCCACAATGTTTAAGACATTCACAAGCACTAATTCCCCTTTGTTGGCAAGTTGCTGTTACCAAGTGAGAAACTTACCACATCCATCAGCAAAAGCATAAAAGATGGTGCAAGATGCGCCAACATTGAGATAGGCCTTGCTGAACTTTCTCATCTGATTCTGCCACAAATCTCATCATAGCCCACATCGCATAGATCATGATACAATTCCACCCTTTGGGACCAGTGGAATCTAATCAAAGAATTCTTCTCTTCTGAATAATGTCAAGCTTCTCTCATAATTTCAGTTGAATGACCTATTCTCTTAATGGTGTGGGATTTGGCAGAATGCTTAAGTAAGCTACGATAATTACACTTTACCTTTATGGACTAATCCAGGGATTCATTGCAATAGTCAGTTTCCTAAGAGGACTTTAAAATAAATTGTTTTGGGAGGTTTCATATGAGGAAAGTTTAGAAAATTAATATAAGAGGACAAAGCAAAAGTTCAGGGTGGTGGTGTTGGTGATGATAATCAGAGTATGATCAGAAAGGTCAGCATCGCAAAAAATGGTAAAAAGACAGACTTAATGGATCTTCATTTGAATTAATGTAGAAGTCATAACAAGATGGATGAATTTCCAGTACTATTTGATCAAAAGACTACAATATAGTTATCACAGAGAGATGTGGCTTCAAGATTCCCAAAACAGGAAACAGAATATTCAAGGGTATTGAAATTACAGAAAGAGAAGAATATAAAAAAAGGGAAGTGGTCTGTCTATGTTAATGAAGGATGAGATAGTGCAAAACTATCTTGGCTTAGGTGATCATAATGTGAAATCCGTTTGGGTGGAGATAAGAAATAGCAAGGAAAAGAAATCACTAGTAAGAGTAATTTATAGACCCCAAACAATTGTTACAGTGTTAGAGAATGATTACAAAAGGAATTACAATAATCCTGGGCAAATTTGAACTTCACATTGATCTGACAATCAAAGGTAGTCTTCAGATGACTTCATAGAGTGCATAGAGGACAGTTTCTTTAAACAATGCTTTCTTGGGTCAACCAGGAAATCTGCTATTTTAGATCTAGTAATGTGTACTGAAGCAGGATTAATTAGTGATTTCTTAGTAAATGATCTTCTGAGTGAAAGAGATCATAACGTGATAGGGTTGTACATTTAGTTTGAGGGTGAGAATCGTGGGTCTGAAATGGATGTCTTGAAAATCAATAATAAAGGTATGAGAATAGAGTTAGCTACAATGGACTGGGAAAATAGGTTAAAACACACAATGGTGGAGAAGCAGTGACAGACATTTGAAGCGATATATATAAACTATCTGCAACAATATATTTATTAATAGTCATTTGGTAGTATACAACTTGTGAATTACCAAAAAAGGCACATCTGTTAAAACTTTTAATCTTGCAATGTTCAGGACAATTTGCAAGAATACCAGTGGAAACATGGAAAGCTATACGTAGACGGTATGAGAAGATAACTCAGATTAGATTGCAGGTCAATTTCGATTGGTAAAGGGGTTGCCCTGGAGAGTGCACCAGTTAATGCTGATTTTATTTTTAATTTTCACTTTTTTCTTGACATGGTTACACAAAACATTTAACTAAAAGCATTCCCATTAAGACTAGATATGTTTTCAAGCTTATCATTCCAGTGCCACCCCCCAGCAAAAGCCTGCTTTTCATCAATTTAAACATTGAGGAGATCACACAATTCTCCTTGAACTAGTCATTTGCAATAGCACAAGAGGACCAATAGTAGGAAGATTGGTCTGGGATCATGATTTCCGCACCTGGAATGAAAAGAATTGGATTAGCACCAGTATCCCAAAGAGCAAAATACGGCAAAGACAGATGGCCATGAGAAGCTGCATTGGGATGAAACATGGCAAATGCTCATCAGGAGGATGCCATTTCTGCTTGACAGGGCACTGGTTGTTTTTAAGTCTTTCACATTACATGCTGTAATGGCTGCTGATTGGCACAGTTACATTGTTACAGAAGAGCTGAGAATATCACTGTGCAGTTGCAACCGCAATTCCTGTGCCATATTTTCAATTCTAGGACAAAAAGGTGGGAAGACTACGGAATCAAACTTCACTCCATCAAGGTCTGTGAAGAATCAATGAAAATCTGTTTACAGATTGCCGACTTAACAAATTAAGAACAGAGGGAGACCACATTGCTTCATGAGCTTGCTCCGCCATTCAATAAGATTATGGCTGGTCAGATTACTGACTAACTGGAAGATTCCCAGACAATATTGCTGGAACTGCATCTGCAGCTGCCACAAAACACTCTGGATGAAAGGTCAACGTATGACGAACTTCAGAATATCTGACTGTCACAGCTGACAGTTTCATTGCTATATTCCATCAAAGACTAATTGCCCTCACTTGTACCCAGAAAGTAAAGCCAGTTAGCGAGTAGGACTGTGTGTTCTTGTATCTTGCTCATGGACATCTGGCTGTCTCTCATTCCCTACCTTCCTGCTCATCTCTATCTTGTAGGGTGGCAATCACCCAGAAAATTACATCCATATAGTTCTCTGTCTCATGGATTCATCTCAGTGATTCTAAATGCTGCTCAAACGTGTGCAGCCAATGATATTGACTGTATTTGGATAATCTGGTGTAAGTGAAGTCTCTACAACTCACCACATGTGACAGAATAGCTATTTCATTCAATTGGGCTTCCCTAACATACATTAAACTACCATATAACATACTTTAACCTTACTTTTGTCCTGTTTACTAAAAATTGGAGACTAGTATAAAATAGAATTTCCTCACACTTAGTATAAATCAGCTCCTCTCCTGTGCCTATAAACTTTTATGTTCACTTTGCTCATTTCAAAAGTTCAGTTTTTCAAAATTACTGGAGTTAAGAGTCCCTAACAAATCAGCTCTTGGCTTTTCTGTGAAATGACATTTTCTTTATCTTGCTGATGATTGAACATGATTAAACATCACTGACAGCAATGTGGTAAAAGAAAAATCAATCTGTTTATTCATTGTCGTTATTAAAGGGTGAATATTGGCCGAGGATGGGTAAGACTCCTTCAAGTAATACCATTGGATGTTTTATCTTCTCCCGAATAGGTGGAATGGCTTCAGTTTAATATCTCATTTAAAATACATTACTGCATTCCCTCAGCACTATACCAAACTTATAGTAGATTGATCCAAGTTAATGCTCTTACTGAGTCAAAACTACACTAACTGAAGTAAGACCACCAGGAATTGATTTTTTTTAAATTGTGTTAAATAATTGTACATTAGGTGTGTTTAAAGCATTTCTCATCATTAAACAGCAACAGTTACAACTGTTGCTATGAAAATGTTATGATTTTTGGACTGTTGGGATTCACGTTGACTGGGATTCTCATCACAGTCGAACAGCGTGTCGCTGGAAAAGCACAGCAAGTCAGGCAACATCCGAGAGTGCAGGAGAGTTGACGAATGCTTCCTGTTGATGGGCTTCTGCCCGAAACGTCGACTCTCCTGCTCCTCAGATGCTGCCTGACTGCTGCGCTTTTCCAGCACCACATTTTCAACTCTGATTTCCAGCATCTGCAGTTTTCACTTTCTCCTGGGATTGTAGTCATCTGACCAGTTGAATGGCTACTCACCAAATTCAGATTGGCCCTGCACAAAAAGCTTCCACAATATAGACATAACACTATGCAAGGGCACAAATCAAACCAGAGGATTATGGTTTGATATAAGGAGGAATAGTAGACATGTTCTCTACTTTGTAGCGAACATATAGCAATGTCTATCTCATGTTAGTGTTTGGTCGGTAATCACTACTACGTTACTTGGGCAAAACTCTTTATTTATACAGCTTTTCAGGAAAAGAATTGGCTGATTAGAAGGAAACAAATCCATTCCAATGTGAAATAGGCAGGTTGAGTAAGGTAAACACATGGCAGATGAAATATAATGTGGATAAGAGTGAGGTTATCCACTTTTGTAGCAAAACCAGCAAGGCAGATTATTTTCTGAACGACAATAGTTTGGAAAAAGGGGTACTGCAACAAAATCTGGGTATCCTTGTACATCAGTAATCGAAACTAAGCATGTAGGTACAGTAGGTGGTGAAAAAGGCTAATGGTTTCTTGGCCTAGACAGTGAAAGGATTCAAGTACAGGAGGAGAGATGAATTGCTGCAAATATTCCGGAAATTGGTGAGCCTATACCTGGAATACTGTGTGTAGCTTTGGTATATTTATCTGAGGAAGGATGTTCTGGCTATGGAGGGATTGCAATGAAAATTTAACAAATGGATTCCTAAGATGGCAGAACTGACAGTTCAATTAGAACTATATTTACTGTAGTTTAGAAAATTGAGGGGATCTCATATAAACTTATCAAATTCTAATGGGTCTAGACAGGGTAAATGAAAGAAGTTGTTCCTAATGAGTGAAGAGTCCAGAACCAGGGGTCGCAGATTAACTATATGGTATAGGTCATTTAGGACTAAGATAAGGAGAAATTGCTTCATCCAGAGAGTGGTGAGCTTGTGGAATTCTCTAGCATAGAAAGTGTTTGAGGCCAAAACATTGAATGTTTTCATGAAGAAGTTAGGTATAATTCATAGGGTTCAAAGGATAAAAGAGTATGGGGAGAAAGCAAGAACTATGTATGAGTTTGATGATCAGCCATGATCATATTAAATGGTGGAGCAGGTTCAAACGGCTGAATGACCTGCTTCCGCTCCTATTTTCTATGTTCCAGCCCCATGCTGATGCAGTAGTTCACTTTAATTGGCGATACAATGATAGTAAAGACGACTTCATACTTGGCTAATACCTAAACCAAAAGATATGATGAGATGTAGATTTAGTTAAGTTTGACAACTAAGACAGCTGAGATTTCAGAAACAGAGATTCCTCTCACAAAGGTAGCCAGGTAAAAGTTCACCCTTCCAATAACACCACGCACCATTTGGCAATTTATTCACAGGAGTTCAGTTTGAACTGTGATTGTAAAATGAGATGACATGCATACAAACAATGGAAATCCAAAGCAAAGGGAGAAGTGGGAACTGTGGAAAGGTGGAAGGACAACTCCAATGTGTAAACTAGCTACTTTGAATAACTATATTAAGAGAGAATTGCATAAATACATATTTTTAAAAGCACAACTGGAGGTTAGCAAAATGGTAAATAATAAGCACAGAAGATTAAATATTCCAAAGAATATAATGACCCATGCATCGCTTTAACCCCAGATGAGCCAACTCCAGAGTGTAAGTGTTTGGAGTTTCATGTACTGATTGCAATATTAGACAAATATTCTGCAACCAACATAATAATGAGTTTGGGAATAGAATGGTCCAGTTTGAGATATTGTTCGATTGTTAGATAACATCCACAATGGACTGTTTTTTGTGGAACTTTTTTTTCTCTATTTATAGCCCTAATGCCACATGCTAGTTATTAAAGTGTTTTCACTAAAATCATACAGTAGGCTAAAATCCAATCCAAACAGCCAATATTCTTCCAGGAAGCATTCTACTTTCAAGTGATAGAAACACAAATTAACCAATTACAATTATCTTAACAGTCACAACTGTGATAACAAGGGAAAAACAGTTATTTTTTATTGCTGTTTTGGATATTAGACCACAATGTATTTCATTTGGTGAAGATCATCCATGGAGCAACTATGCCTTCCATTGGTATGCTGTAAGTTTATTCTTAAATGATACTAAATTCCAATTTTTTATTGGGTATCTATCTTAATTGCCAGTCCATTTAAACCAATGATTGCCATGTTTGCAATGTAAAATATTGTATATCGTAAATGATGACAGAAGATGTTGGAGTGCGTCATGTCTAAATAGAAAAAAATTTTACTGACAATTCAGGATTATGCACCCATCAGGTGACTAATGTGCCAGTTTCTGAAATTTCTCAGTTACAGAATTATCCAATTATGTAAATGAGGAAGTTTTTTCATGTTGACACCGCATTCAGTGACAAATACCACACTTATGAATCTGCAGCAGTGTACTAAGACTGTACAATATTCTAAGCATTGCCTGAGCTATATCTTTATTCAAATTTTATGCAAAATTGCAGAAATTAGGTCAAATGTAAAATTTATTTAAGACTTACTCAACCCTAAACCATTACTGAACAATTTAAACTGAAAGGTATAGCAAATATTGACTGTAACTACCGTGTTTATGTGAAAATTGATTGTTAATTTTATGTATTTGCTTTTGTTCTACTGTAACTTAATTCAGAATGGATTTTCTAAATGCAAGGACAACTTTAAATATAATTATTTTGCTTTCATATGTTTAAACATTGTTACAGTAAACCAGCAGTAGTCAACCAACTGGTGCAGACTCAAATCTGTTATGTTTTACTTTTAATAACGTAAATGATATCACTTATAAAGGAGCAACACAACAGCAAAACAAGACTACACAGCTGATCAAAAATTCACAACAATTGTACTACAAAGATGTTATGATCATAAAGAATTGAGTTTTCTGTTGAAAGAGGAGATTAAGTAGATGTCTATACTTCAGAGAATGGTACAGGCAGAGCAGTGATCGCACAAGCTTTTGGCTCAAGATTTACAAGTAGTGCTGGATCTGAAGATAGTGAAAACATTCTCCTGTATAAAACAGAAAAAAAGACAAGGATCCAGCCCTCTTGAAGCAGCTTGGTATTTTCATGTCAATTCCTGAATTCACTTTTTATTGATCATCAGTGCTTTCAGATCAGCCACAGGGCACAATCATCATCAGAGGGAAACATTTTTCAGGTATCCAGCATTTGTGGGGTGGGGTGATCAGCACTTGCATCCTGTTCAGCAGGACGCTTTGTCAGGTTCTTTTGTTTCAGATAACATTGACCCTGCAATGTTATCATCAATGGTAACATTTAGGACATGAAATTTGGATTCATAATGTAAAGACATTGTCGTTTTCTTTTCCTGTATTTTTGATTGTGGACTGAAATAGGAAAACAAATGTTTTAAAACCAGATTGTTGGACGATTGCTACAAGTAAAGCAAGTAACTGGACATCCAATGTAAATGCTGTTTGTGGAGCAGCAGTTTTAGAGTTCCAGTTTCAGATGAGCTGGACCCAAGTGGGGAGAGGGTTGAGCATGATTGGAGACTCGGCCAGCAACAAGCAGCTGATTGGTCTATGGTCTAGTGATCAGTTATCGATGACAAAGGTCTTCTGCCAATCAATAACTGTGTGATTGGCTCCCAGGGAGCTGAGGAACTTGTGAATGTTTGGCCAAAGACATTGGATCTCCACAAGAACTCAAGTTGTCTATTTCCTCTGCAGTAAAATGAAATGTTTAGCCGAAATGAAGTCAGTTATTTTTGCAGTCACAGAGTCATGGAGATGTACAGCATGGAAACAGACCCTTTAGTCTGTGCTGACCAGATATCCTAACCCAATCTAGTCCCACCTGCCAGCACCCGGCCCATATCCCTCCAAATCCTTTCTGTTCATATACCCATCCTGATGCTTTTTAAATGCTGCAATCATACTAGCCTCCATCACGTCTGCTAGCAGCTCATTCCATAAACGTATCACCTTCTGCATGGAAAAGTTGCCCCTTAGGTCTTTTTTATATCTTTC
>NC_057724.1:28034590-28049274 GCF_004010195.1 Chiloscyllium plagiosum
AAACCCTTTCTGTTCATATACCCATCCTGATGCTTTTTAAATGTTGCAATCATACTAGCCTCCATCACGTCTGCTAGCAGCTCATTTCATAAACGTATCACCTTCTGCATGGAAAAGTTGCCCCTTAGGTCTTTTTTATATCTTTCCCCTCTCACCTTAAACCTATGCCCTCTAGTTCTGGACCCCCACCCCAGGGGAAAGACTTTGCCTATTTAGCCTATCATTGCCCCTCATGATGTTATAAACTTCTATAAGGTCACCCCTCAGCCTCTGACACTACAGGGAAAATTAGCCCTAGCCGATTCAACTCTCCCTCTAGCTCAAATCCTCCAAACCTGGCAACATGCTTGTGAATATTTTCTGAACCCTTTCAAGTTTCGCAACATCCTTCTCAATAAAGGAAAGCATACGAAACGCCTTCTTCACTATCCTACCTACCTGTGACTCCACTTTCAGGGAGCCATGAACCTGCACTCCAAAGGTCTCTTTGTTCAGCAACTAGGACCTTACCATTAAGTGTATAAGTCCTGCTAAGATTTGCTTTCCCAAATTGCAGCACCTCACATTTATCTGAATTAAACTCCATCTGCCACTTCTCATCCCGTTGACCCATCTGGTCCAGATCCTGTTGTAATTTGAGGTAAATCTCTTTGCTGTCCACTACACCTCCAATTTTGGTGTCATCTGTAAACTTACTAACTGTACCTCTTATACTTGCATCCAAATCATTTATGTAAATGACAAAAAGTAGAGGACCCAGCACTAATCCCACTGGTCAGAGGCCTCCAGTCTGAAAAACAACCCTCCACCACCACCCTCTGTCTTCTACCTTCGAGCCAGTTCTGTATCCAGCTGGCTAGTTCTCCCTATATTTCGTGAGATCTAACCTTACTAACCAGTCTCCCATGGGGAACCTTGTCAAACACCTTATTGAAGTCCATATGGATCACATTCACCGCTCTGCCATCATCAATCCTCTTTGCTACTTCTTCAAAAAACTCAATCTGATGAAGGAGCAGTGCTCTGAAAGCTTTTGATTTCAAATAAACCTGTTGGACTATAACCTAGTAACGTTTGACTTCTAATTTTTTCCACACCAGTCCAACACCAGAGCCTCCACTTCACAGTTACTTTTGCCTCAGCAGTTGCTGTAAGTTTTGGCACTTAACCAATAAGCCAGACTTTATAAGTAATAACCAGCCACCGTGTACCTTCTGAAAGTAATTGGAAGTATTTGGCGAAAGATTATTAAGCAATAGCCTGTCCTGACAAGCCAAAAGGACCATCGAACTGATCCCTGTCAATAGGGACACTGAACGGCCTTCCCAGCCTTTCTCCACACCCATTTGACCCATTTTGTTTTCCTGAAACAAAAACAAAAAGTGCTCATAAAATTCAGTAGGTCTGGCAGCATCGTAAGAAGAAAGCAAAGTTAATGTTTCAAGTCCAGTGACTCTTCATCAGAACACTTTTTTTCTGTCTGTCTATCTATATGTGTGTATAAGGAGGTTTGATTTGAAACTCCTAGCATTACTAGTTGACAGCTCTTTATTGTTTATCTGTAGCTAGAGATTAAAAGACCTGAGACTAAAAGACAGGGTAAATTGCGGGAATTTGGTAGTTGCTAAAATCTTTGACTTTTGTGTTGAATCCAGAATAGCAGGGTGTGACTTCCAGCAAGTTACCACAATGAGGATCAACAATAGCATCCTCTCTAGTGGCAATACTGAAGCTGAATGGTGTAGAGTGCACTGTGTGGACGTCGTCTGTAATCACTGGAACCATGTGACATAGCAGTTTCATCATATCATTCAAACCTTTAAGTGCATTATTGAGTATAGGCATTGGGAGGTCATATTGTGACTGTACACGACAATGGTTAGGGATACTGCATTCGATTCTAATTTCCCTGCTATAGGAAAGATGTTATGAAATGTGAAAAGGTGCAGAAAAGATTGGAGGGTTTGAGCTATCTGCTGAATAGGCTGGAGTTGTTTTGCCTGTAACATTGGAGGATGAGAGGTGACTTTATAGAAGTTTATAAAATCATGAATGGCATACATAGAGTGAATAATCATGGTCTTTTCCCAAGGAGAGGGGAGTCCAATACTAGAGGGCATAGATTTAAGGTGAGAGGGGAAAGATTTAAAAGGGACCTAAGGGGCAACTTTTTCACACTGAGGTTAATACGTGTATGGAATGTACTGCCAGAGGTAGTGTTGGAGGCTGGTACAGTTACAACATTTAAAAGTCATCTGGATGAGTACATCAATAGGAAGGGTTTAGAGGGAAATGGCCAAATGTTGGCAAATGAGACGAGATTAATGTAGGATATCTGGTCGGCATGGATGAGTTGACCGAAGAGTTTGTTTCTGTGATGTATACCTCTATGACACTATAGCCTATTGGTTGATGGGATTACTATTTTCCAATATTGTACCTCGTACATCCATTGGTTAAATTTGCTCATCATTCACTAAAGAACAAGAGTTAATCTATTAAATTGTCCCAACACTAGTGTATTACTTAAAGGATGAAGCACTTAACTTGTAGTTTTTTGAAGTGTTTTAGTAAGTTCCTGGATTTGGCAGAGTGTTTTTCTGCATCCTCACAGGGAGAACGGTGGATTTGGATATTCATCTGTGCAAAGCACAGAACAGGTATGGAGGCTACATTTTCAATAGCACTGATACTGCAACAGAAGAGCCGAGACAGCAGAGAGAGGAAACTTTTCTTGAACCCTTTGCCAAGTTGTAGTTGGACTTCTTCATGCTCCTTGACAGGGACAGGAGGCTGTCTTGCAGGCAAGCTAATGCACCTGGTATTTCGGTGTGCATTCCCATCGACATTTTCTCTCTCTGCTATCCATCAAGGTTCTCAGCTGAGGTATGTGCAGCCAAATGCATCTCTCACCTTACCTTCTCATGAGCTGGCACATCCACTTGCCCTGACTGCATCCCACTGGTAAATCATCAGTTGTCAATTCAGACTCTACACAATCCTGGAATGCATATGCAGCACTGAAATGATGGCTGCAAATGTCTTCATTTACGTGGCAGTGTCTTTCTCTCTCTCTTCCTTATGGAGCTGCTATTGCTGAATAAGAAGCAATTCCTTGGTGTCTGAAAGCAGAAAGTCATCAGGGAAAGGGGTTGGTGTGGAAATGGAGTTGGGACGGAAAGAGACAGGTTTTGATTACACCATTCAGCAGCTTGCTTATCATACTAGAGAGCAGGAAAAGGGTGAGCTTGGAGTTGAGAAAAGACATAAAGTAAGAACATGCTGTCATCATTGGTGTGTTTATGCCTCAGAGTTATGCAGAAATGATTACCAGATTCTTTGTGTGCAACAGGAGTTCTATTCAATGCTCTAAATGTTTGCTCACTCATGCTCAAAGCAGCTTGACTTCATTTAGTTTCTTTTTCCATGCACAGCTTAAATAATCATATACAGTCAGCAGTGAGCAGGAACACATAATCAAACACTGAACAATTGTATTCTAAAGCCCTCAATGCCCTCAGCGATGTCAGATACCATGAGCTGTGTCATAGCTAGTTTGATCTGTCAAAGTGCTTTGCAGTGATTGGAAAGACATCTCCTTTATGTGGCTCAGGAAATGCAGGTGTCCTTGTTCACAGCCCATTCAGGTCTGCTCCATTCTATTGTGGTAAAAACGAGGACTGCAGATGCTGGAAACCTGAGTCTGGATTAGAGTGGTGCTGGATAATCTCTCCACCCTGCAGGCTCCCTGCCTCTATTCCTGCTGAAGGGCTTTTGTCCGAAACGTCGATTTTCCTGCTCCTTGGATGCTGCCTGACCTGCTGTGCCTTTCTAGCACCACTCTAATCCATTCTATTGTGTGCCACATTGTCCTGCAAAATAAAAGATAAAATGTTAGTGATTGTACGGTGATGTGTTTTGATACAGTATCTGTCACAGCAAGAACTTAGCAGATGCTGGAGAAGTCAGAGTCGATAAAGTGTGGCGCTGGAAATAGCACAGCAAGTCAGACAGCATCTGAGGAGCAGAAGAGTCAAAGTTTTGGGTTTGACCCTCCTGACTCTGACTATCACAGCTGAGCAGTTGGGAGATGTGTAGATTGTAGCATCAGATAGCATCATAGGACTGTGTGGGACCCCAAACCCTGTATCCTGAGTTTTGAAAAGTACCAATCAGTGTGTGACGGGATGCAGCACATTGAGCAGCATGGGAGGCTGGTACAGTGGTGGGAAAATCAGGCGGCAACACCAATTTTGCAGTTGCTTGCCTCTGCCTTGCAGGTGGATTTAAAATTCTAGTCACAAAGATTTGGAACACCTACCTGCCCAGTTAAGTGGAACCATGATAGGGGTATCCATAGTTTATTACATTAAAGCAGGGATCAGAAGTGTGCTTATCAAAGTACCAGAGCTACTATGTGGAAATATAGATAGCATTTGATGTTAGCAATTACTGAGGTCTTTTGGTCTGAACTGTTCGAAAAGATACTTTTATTTTATTACTACATCAATAAGGGTTTGTTTTCCCTCCAATATCACACACGCAAACAAACTTTATCAACAATATCATTGGTTTATAATAGTTTTTTTTTTATTCATTCACAAGATGTGAGCATCACTGGCTGGACCAGCATTTATTGCCCATCCCAGAAGTCAGTAATGAGTCAAACACATTGCTGTTGTTCTGGAGACTCATGTAGGCCAGACCCAGTGAGGATGTCAGATCTCCTTCCCTGAAGGACGTTAGTGGCACTGATTTTTTTTTTCCTGACAATCAATAATGATTTCATCGTTATCATTAGACTCCTATTTTCAGATTCAAGTTCCACTATTTGCTATGGCAGGATTTGAAACTAGATCCCCAGAACCACTATGTAGGTGTCTGGATTAACAGTCCTGCAATTATACCACTCGGCCATCACCTCCCTAATAATAATAGATTTACAATAGATTTACCATGGACCAATTAGTAAGCTGTTGAAAATGTGGCCAATGCTGAATAGTTTAAGTTTGAAATTATATGTAATTGTTAGCATAATCTTTATAATAATGATGGTTGTGAAAATGGATGCCACGTCTTCCAAAAACTTGGTCAGTACGTCACAACACTGCACTAAGAGAACCTTCATCTACCTACAAATTATAACACATAATTACCAAAAATTATTTTTACTTAAGAGCCAGATAACTGTGGATGAGATATACAAAGTTAAAATATTATGCACAATAGTAAGGAAAGTATATTGTATGATGTTTACATCAGTCTTCATGAATGAAAACTGTAGATACGTTAAGTTCAATTAATCTGAGCCGCAAATCTTTTTTATCATACCTAAATGTTGGTATGCTGTCAGTCTTTAAAAGAACTCCAGATCTGAAAGGTATTTGGAACATACGCAACACAAAATCTCAAAGGAAGAGATTTAATATATGGGTAATATTTTTAGGAGATCTATAAATACAGAACTATAATTGTAGACTGGGTCTAGTTTCTTAAATCCAGTTATTCAACGCAAGACAAGCAAAGAGGAAATTGTTAAAGAACATTTTACAGAATCCTAACAAAGGTTGTCTAAAGATCACAGAACTTCGAACAAACTGTCAGCATGGTTTTAGAAGCCTCATAAATCTCCTGGCCTTTTCTGAGGAGATAACTAAATTACTAGGCAATAATGCATAGAATCTATTTAGGTTTTCAGAAAGCACTGTAGGCTTTTAAGATCTGCAAAGCCAATGGCAAATTAGCTTGTTGAATTACGAAGTAGTGTGACAATATGAAATAGAATTACTGATTTGCCCAGGAGACCAATGTAGATGAAATAATGGCATTTATCGAAATCTGGACAAATGATGTAGAGATACTTAAGGAATGGCATCTGGGGGTAATTTTTGGATTTAACTCTTTTAACAGGGAGTTTCACTTAGTTGTAAACAGAAATTTGTGCATGAAGGCAGTCTTTGTTGCTAAATATAGAACAGGATAAAGATTTTGGATGCTGAGATATCATGAAAGCATTGCTAAAGAGGCTGAAGATTTTTGAGAATCTATCTGGAAGTATTTAATTCTAAATCAAAATGGATTATTTAACCATGTGTAACTTAGAGTTGGAATATTTTCTGTCATGTTGATATTTCTGCATTCAAAGTGACATTGATGCATTGGAGAATATTCAGTGAAGATGAACGAAGAGATTATACCACATTATTATTTTTAAGTATGAACTGACACAATTGATTTAATTGAAGTAGAACTTAGTTGAACATGATTCAACTAAAGAGCTTAAATTAGCCAACTTCAAGCAAGCTTTGAAATTACAGAGAATATTGTTGTCAATAACGTGTTCTAATGCAGCACTCCACATGTATTGGCTCAAAGGTGACCTCATGCCCTAATGCAAGACCAAATCATTTTCATATATTGTATTCCGGTCACTTAGGATATGATATGCTTGGAATGACCAGCTGTCATGGCTTGGTTATGCAGCTCCTACAGCTCTTCAAGGACTACTGATTACTTTTAACATATATGTTAAATCTGGTAAATAACAAATTCCAAGTACAATGCCAGTGCAATGTTCTTTAAAGCTGCTTATTGTTCAAACACTCACAGAAGGTGATTACACTCATAGAAGGTGCATACCTGCACAGACAGCCCTCTTTTAACCCATCTTGCTGAAGGCTACAGGTAACAGAAGGTAGTATATGCAAACACAAATAGGTTCACCAAATCTAACTCATGATTAGGAGAGGAATTGATGGATGGAGTGACAATAGAAGAAGAGAGTTAATCGAGAGTTTGTAGCTGGTTACAATCTTTGCTTTTGTCTCTTGCTTGACCCTATTTCCTCATTCATTTCTCTGATAAAGAAGACATTGGGGCATGGTAGCCCAGCACTGTGCAGTGTTTTACAATACAAAGTTCTGTTTCTCGCTCTTAGCATGATAAAATGTCATTTTTTTCTCTATTCCTCTGAGTGCTGAAGAGGAGACATGTTGCAAGCTCTGACTAAACACATATCCTATATTTCCTACTCAGTGGCAAGTGCTGGTGAGATCAGTTTCAATAGAAAAGTATTTTAGAAGGAAGCATTTAACGAAGCACTGGGCATTAGTGAGGAGGTGTACATCTGGGGGAACTATAAAAGATGCAATCTGCTGACTGAAATATCAACTGAGATCTCTTGGGCCTGTCTACAAATGTTGTTTTATAGCTTGACATCAACAAGTCATGAAAGTATTTGAGATGATGCCAAGAGGTCTTTACACTTTGTGATTTTGTTTGGAATTTAGCAATTTTGCAATTTAGATATTTGCAGGCAGGCTGATGTTCCGGGGTCATGTGTTCAAATTGCACCACAGCAGATGGTGAAATTTGGATTTAATAAAGTCTGGAATTAAAAGCTAGTCTAATGGTGACTATGTAACTATTGTGATTATTGTACATAACATATCTGGTTCACTAATATACATTAGGGAAGGACAGATATTGACCTCATCTGACCTTGCCTGCATGTGATTCCAGGCCCACAGCAATGTGATTGATTCTTAAGTGCCCTCTGAAAGAGCCTAGAATGGCATTTAGTTTGAAGTCAATTAGGGATGAGTACCAAATACTGGCCGAGCTAGCACTATCAATATCCCATGCAAAAATGTTTAAACATCTGATTATGTTCTACTTTAATTAAAATGGCTTCCTTAAATGAGTATGAGACAGGAGGCACACCAAGGTATGAACAATTCTCAGAAGAATGTTGTGGATTTAACCCCATATTGGCAGCAATACCACACTGCTCTGGAGTACACTATCAAACCTTTGGTTTATTCATTCATGGGATATGAGCATCACCGGCAAGGCCAGCATATATTGCCCTTCCTGAATTGCCCTTGCATCAATGTGCTGCAGGTATGCCTAAAATGCTGTCATAGGGAGGGAGTTTCAGGACTCTTATTAAACAACAGTGAAGGAAGGTGATATAATTTCAAGTCAGGACAGTATGTAGTTGGGAGGGGAACTTGCAGATGGTAGTGTTCCCATACATCTGCTACCTTTGGCCTTCAAGTTGATAGAGTCTTAAGTTTGGAAGGTGCTATCAAAGGAATCTTAGTGAGTTGTTGCAGTGCATCTTATAGACGATACACACTGCTGTCACTGTGTATCAGTGGTGGAAGGACTAAATGTTGAAGATGTTAGATGGGGTGTCAATCAAGTAGCCAGCTTTGCCCTGGTGGTATTGAGCTTCTTGGGAGTTGTCGAATCTGTGTTCATCCAGGAAGGTGGCAGGGATTTCATCAGGTTGCTGACCTGTGCCTTATAAAACAGGGATTGGGAAGTTGGGAGTTGAGTTTGCTCTTGTAGTCACAATATTTATACTCCTGCAGCTCAGCTTCTGGTCAATGGCAATCCACAGGATATTGATAATCAGAGGCTAAAATTAAGAGCAACTCACCTCTTGATTCTACAAAGTCTGTCCACCATCTACGAGGCACAAGTCAGGAGTGAGAAAGTGAGGTCTGAGGGCTTCAGGATTCCTGAAGAAGGGCTTATGCCCGAAACATTGATTCTCCTGTTCCCTGGATGCTGCCTGACCTGCTGCGCTTTTCCAGCAACACATTTTCAGCACAAGTCAGGAGTGTGATGGAATACTCCCTACTTGCCCGAATACAGTTCCAACAACACTTAAGAGTCTTGATACCATCCAAGAAAAAGCAGCCTACTTGATTGGCACCATATCCACAAATATCCATTCCCTCCACCACTGATGCTCAGTATGAGCAGTATGAACCATTTACAAGATGCACTGCAGAAATTTGCCAAAGATCCTTAGCCAGCATCTTCCAAACCCACAACTGCTTCCACCTAAAGGGCAAGGGCAGCAGACACATAGGAACATCACCACCTGCAAGTTCTCCTCCAAGTCACTCATCATCCTGACTTGGTGATAAATTGCAATTCCTTCACTGTTGCTGGTTCAGCTTCCTGGAATTCCCTCCCTAAGGGCATTATGGGCCAATCTACAGTACGTGGACTACAGCGGTTTAAGAAGACAGCTCACTGCCACTTTCTCAAGGGCAATTTGAATAGGTAATAAATGCTGGCCAGCCAACAAAGTTCACACCCTATGAATGAATGTTTAACAAATGGTAATTCAGCAATTATGATGTTATCAAGCATTAAGGGATGATTGCGTTCTCTTTTGTTGGAGATGGTCATTGCCAGTCACTTGTCGAGCACAAATGTCACTTTTGATTTATCATTTCAAGCCTGAATGTTATCCATTTCTTGACGCATTTCGAGAAAGACTGATTCAAAACCCGAGGAGTTGCAAATACTATTGAACATTGTATAAATCATCAGTGAACATCCTACTTCTAAAGATGCTTGGGCCTAGCTGATATCCTGTTCCTGAGATGATTGGCTTCCTGATGCCACACTCAATCAAATGTTGCCTTTACGTCAAGGGCAGTAACTCTCAGCTTTTGAGTTTCACTCTTCTGTTTTGACTAAGGACGTAATGAGGTCATCAACAGAGTTAGCCTGTCAGAACCCAAACTGAGTGCCAGTCAGCAGGTTATTGTGGCTGTGAACACTGACAATGACATCTTCTATTACATTGCTGATGATTGAAAGTAGACTGTAATTGCCCTAGATTGGATTTGTCCTATTTTTTGTTGACTGGACATACCTGGATAATTTTGAACATTTCCAGGAAGATATCAATGTTGTAACTATACTGGAATAGTTTGAATAGGGACACAGTTAGTTCTAGAACACAAGTCTTTAGTACTATTAGTGGAATGTTATCAAGACTTATGTCCTTTACAGTGTCATTCCTATGAAGTGAACCAAGTGGCTGAAGGCGGGCATCTGTGATACTGGGGATTTCTGGAGGAGGCCAAGATGGATTGAACACTTAGCACTTTGTTTTGATTTGATTTATTATTGTCACATGTATCAAGATACAGTGAAAAGTGTTGTTTTGCATGCTATTCAGGCAAATCATTGCTTGAATGAGTACATCAGGGAATAGAACAGAATGGAGAATATGGTGTCACAGCAACTGAAAAGGTGCAGAGAAAGATCAGCTCTAACATCTCAAAGATCCATTCATAAGTCCGATAACAGCAAGGAGGAAGCTATTCTTGAATCTGTTGTTCCATGTTTTTAAACTTTTGTATCTTCTGTCCAATGGAAGAGGTGGGAGAAGAGTGTAACCAGGATGGAAGGGATCTTTGATTGTGTTGGCTGCTTTCCCAAGGCAGCGAGAAGTTTAGGTAGAGGAAATCTGGTTCGTGATATGAACTGTTCTGTGTTCACAACTCTGCAATTTCTTGCAGTCTTGGGCACAGCAATTGTCATCAACCCTTCTTCAGGAATCTTGAAGAAGGGTTTATGCCCGAAACGTCGATTCTCCTGCTCCTTGGATGCTGCCTGACCTGCCGCGCTTTTCCAGCAACACATTTTTCAGCTCTGATCTCCAGCATCTGCAGTCCTCACTTTCTCCACAGCAGTTGTCATACCAAGCTGTGATGAATCTGGACAGGACGCTTCCTATGCTGCATCTCTAAAAATTGATAAAGAGTCCTGATAGATATGCTGAATTTTCTTAGCCTTTGGAGGAAGTTGAGGTGTTAATGTGCTTTCTTATTTGTAATGTCGACATGGATTGACCAGGGCAGATTGTTGGTGAGATTTACTCATAAGAACTTGAAGCTCTTGACGACCTCCACCTCAGCACCATTGATACAGACAGGGCATGTCCTCCACTCCACTTCCTGAAGTCAATGACCAGCTCCTTTGTTTGGCTGACATTGAGGGAAAGAATGTTGTTTTTACACCATGCCATTAAGTTCTTAATCTCTTTCTTGTACTGTGTTTTGTTGTTGTTTGAGATCCGACCCACTACGGTGGTAACATCAGCAAATTTGTAAATGGATTTGGAGCTGAATTTGGCCACACACTCCTGAGTGTATAAGGAGTGTGCAGCATTGCGGGACACTGGGTGTTGAGGATTAGTCTTGCCACCATATGAACACATTTATGGAATAGGCTTGAGTTCAAACTAGTTAGTACGATCTGATTAAGAAATGAACAGATGCTTTTTAGGATCAATTGCAAATCATCAAACATCCTTCAAAATATGTGGTTGTCCTGAGTGCAGTGTGAAATAACAACGTGGTATCTGTGATCACGATTATATAATGTAGATAAGTTGATAATCTGAGTATTCTCTTGACGATATTTGGTTCACAGAAGAACATTTTTCAAGTTTTCTAATTTTGGATCTTTACCTTCAAATATTCACTTTTCTTAAAAATAGGTTAGTAAGAATCAAGCAGTCAAAATTGTATAAGATCCAAAAATGAGCAAGTATAAAAATATTAAGATCCTCATAATTCTGTACTTCATACTGCCTTTGGTTATAATTTGATTTTAAATGACTGTTAGGATATGTTTGATGGTAAGTAACTCTTCTTGCAAATGACAGTACTCCATCTATTGGCAGATTGATGGGACAAGTTTGAAGAGATTTCCTATTAGAGGTTTGGGTGTTGTCAACGACAGATGGTTCTCTGTAAGACAGAACAAATTAGCAATTATCTCTACACTTCCTGAGACTCTATGTGAATTCACTTCCCTCTACTCAAAATCCAAATCCTGCTGACTAGACACAGGAATGTAATAGTGAAATACAGAGTAATCCATCCTTTTCATGCGAAGATAAATGAGAGCACCATTCATTGATAGAAAATTATGAATCCAAATAAAGAATGATTTAGATGAACGATGAGTTTAGAAAACTGGATCCAAATGGTTTGCCATTCTCAGGAGATTGATATTTATGATTATGCTACACTTTTAGTTCAAGAATAACTCAAAACCATAATGAAGCTCAGCACCACCAGAACAAACAAATCGAGTAACTCTTAATAATTTTTTGGAATATATGTACTACCTACTCCATGATGTTTTTCTAATCAACCTGTTCATAAATGTTATTACACATCTCTGGAGTAGGTACAACTTGAACCCAGGTCTCCTAGTTCAGAGGTAGGGACTCTACCACAGTGTCACAAAACCCTTACTATCTGCTCCATATTTAGGAGAGACAAGTACCACATGAGATGCATTTGGAACATTACTATTTGGACACCAAATAGTAAGGCAAAATCTCCAATTCTGAGGTATTCCAAAGAGTAGAAATGTCCAAAACACTTGCCCTCAGAACCCAGCTCATTTTAAGTGGGTGTAATATGCATGACTAACAATAAAATCTCTAAGGCAGCCATATACTCACAACTTAAATTTAGGCACTGCGCGTGAGGCAGGAAAAGATTAATGTTCAAGGAGACTTTGAAAAATGAGTCTTAGGAAATGTGGCATGTTCACCACAGAAGAGGGCAAAACTGCTAAATAACAAACAGTTAGGAAGCAATTTCAAGTAGCGGTATTCTTTCATCCGAACAGCAAAGAGTGCAAGTAAGGACAAAATGTGATCTAGAAAGATCAGGCAGTCCCAACAAATCATACAATTCATCCTTGTGTACCCCATGGAAAGCAACTCAGACTGTAACCTGCCTTCATACCCATGTTCAAATGCACAACTCATGGCTCTGCCCATGCAAGATGCGACCATCGAAGATTATGAAGCATTACTGATAATGGTAAGAGTATCATATTGAGCTAGCTCCAGTGTAATGCCATATCCATTTGGTTTTCAACCTGATGGCAGTCTTGTTTCAAAGTAGGTAAATCTTCAGAAGGTAGAAAGAAGTGGGCTTTCAGAGCAGGTTGCCAAAGTCTTAGAAAGATAACTCTACAATCTCTCAGGATGGGTTTCTGAATCAGGTGGGAGTGTAGCTGCAGATCCAAAGGCGGACTGGTATCCAATTTCATTGTTTGTTAAAAACACATTTTGGGCACCAGAGCATGCACTAAACTAGTGCATTTGCCTTTTCCACAAAGCCCTCTTGCTTCACTTCAGCTGATGGGTTTCCTGAAGCCACAGATAGCCAACCGTCCAGGGTTAAAGATGATAGGTTAAATGTGAAGCATGCAACCACTTTATAATATCTGAATGGACATTCTGCCTCCTGGGAACAAATCACTTGTGCCAAAACACCCCCGTCCTTTTCCATTAAATTCAGATTAGAGACAACTTAGGATTCCAAAACATTTTTTTTACATTTTAACATCTTACACAGCTCACAGCTATTGATATTAGAGGAGTTAAAATTATTCCTAACTCCTCTGATGTTCACTTGACACTCATCAGGTCTAAATAGTATAAGGAACATTAAACAAAAGGAACTGAATGTAAAGTTGAATGAGTTGAGTTCCTTTCTCTGTGGGTCATGTTGCTCCTATATCTGGAATACTGTGCTATGTGACCAGCCAGGCCCTTGGGCAAATGCAATAAGAATTGCAATAAGAATAATTCCAGTGCTGAATGCAATATTTATAAGGAACCACTTAATAACTTGGGTCACAACAACTTCAGAATCATCTCAAATTTGAGCTTGTTGACTGAAACTTTTAAAATACTTAACAGGATTGAAAACATGAGATTAAAATATTTGTTTCAGATCAGAAAGTCCAGTAAGACAAGAAGAGAAATGTTTGATAGTGTGATGGATAAATTTGGAGCTGATGAAAAGAAATATTTCTTTATATATGAAGAAAGCAAACCCTGGAATGCATAGCAATTGAGACAAAATATGCTGAATGTGCTCACAGGAACACTACAGGCTTGGTATTCTGGAAGGATGAGATTAAATTGTATTATCCAGAACTTTCTCCTGAATTAGAGTCATAGAGTCATAGAGATGTATAGCATGAAAACAGATCCTTCGGTCCAACCCTTCCATGCCGGCCAGATATCCCAACCCAATCTAATCCCACCTGCCAGCACCCGGCTCATATCCCTCCAAACCTTTCCTATTCATATACCCCTCCATATGCCTCTTAAATGCTGCCGTTGTACCAGCCTCCACCACTTCCTCTGGCAGCTCATTCCATACACGTTCCACCCTATGTGTGAAAAGGTTGCCCCTTAGGTCTCTTTTATATCTTCCCCTCTCACCCTAAACCTATGCCCTCAAGTTCTGGTCTCCCCGACCCCAGGGAAAAGACATTGTCTATTTACCCTATCCATGCCCCTCATAAGTTTGTAAACCTCTATAAGATCACCTATCAGCCTCCAACACTCCAGGGAAAACAGCACCAGCCTGTTAAGCCTCTCCCTGTAACTCAAATCCTCCAACACTGGCAACATCCTTGTAAATCTTTTCTGAACCCTTTCAAGTTTCACAACATCTTTCCAATAGGAAGGGGACCAGAATTACACGCAATATTCCAACAGTGGCCTAACCAATGTCCTGTACAGCTGCAACATGACCTCCCAACTCCTGTACTCAATACTCTGACCAATAAAAGAAAGCATACCAAATGCCTTCTTCACTATCCTATCCACCCGCAACTCCACTTTCAAGGAACTATGAAGCTGCACTCCAAGGTCTCTTTGTTCAGCAACACTCCATAGAACCTTACCGTTAAGTGTATAAATCTTGCTAAGATTTGCTTTCCCAAAATGCAGCACCTCACGTTTATCTGAATTAAACTCCATCTGCCACTTCTCAGCTCATTGGCCCATCTGGTCAAGATCCTGTTGTAATCTGAGGTAACCC
>NC_057724.1:28049302-28050285 GCF_004010195.1 Chiloscyllium plagiosum
ACATTCTCTGGCAGCTCATTCCATACACGTACCACCCTCTGTGTGAAAAAGTTGCCCCTTAGGTCTCTTTTATATCTTTCCCCTCTCACCCTAAACCTATGCCCTCAAGTTCTGGACTCCGCAATCCCAAGGAAAAGACTTTGTCTATTTAGCCTATCCATGCCCCTTCTTCAGAACACAATGTTGATATTTGTGCATAGCAACTATTTCAATAGCAAAGGAAATGAACTGTGCATAATATGTCCTGAAACTTATAAAACCAACATATAAGGCAATGAAAAAGCTATAAAAAATGATAGTCAATAATTGGATCTTCAATATCAATATCATTGAAGCTTATTATTGTTTCCAAATGATTATGCTATTCCTTCCAGGTACCCGAGGACAACATCTTTGAAAGCTATTTTCCTTGAAGCACTTCATTATTAAATGTAGCAAAGGTTCTCTACAACAACTTCAGCATTGATCAATAGCAAAGTAAGCAGCAGTTTAATAGATGACTTTCTTGAATACATAATGCACCATTAAATACATGTATGTTGACATTTGATCACCTACAATTAATTCATAAACTGGACCACATTTTATTCCATAAATGTACAGTTGTCAAGTTGACCAACAATAAAATATAGCATGTAGCTACACGGTTTAAATTGGATACATGCGGTACACAATATAATTGATGTAACTCTGGTATTTCTACTTCATTCATTACAACCCAGAAAGTAATCCTGCATGTGAGTTTACCAGATTTCTTACATTAATATTAAACAATTATGACTTTTCTCTGCATTGATATATTAGATTACTTACAGTGTGGAAACAGGCCCTTCGGCCCAACAAGTCCACACCGCCCCACCGAAGAGCAACCCACCCATACCCCTACAATTTACCCCTTACCTAACACTACGGGCAATTTAGCATGGCCAATTCACCTGACCTGCACATCTTTGGACTGTGGGAGGAAACCGGAGCACCCGGAG
>NC_057724.1:28051494-28085395 GCF_004010195.1 Chiloscyllium plagiosum
ACTTTCCGGCCTATCACCCTCACCTTAACCTCCTTCCACCTATCGTATTCCCAACGCCCCTCTCCCAAGTCCCTCCTCCCTACATTTTATCTTAGCCTGCTTGGCACACCCTCCTCATTCCTGAAGAAGGACTTATGCCCGAAACATCGATTCTCCTGTTCCTTTGATGCTGCGTGACTTGCTGCGCTTTTCCAGCAACACAATTTTAAGCAATTTAGCATGGCCAATCCACTTAACATGCACACCTTTGGTCTAGGGGAAGAAACCGTAGCACCCAGAGGAAACCCGCACAGACAGAGGGAGAATGTACAAACTCTGCATTATTGCTCAAGGATGGAAATTAACCTATGCTATGAGGCAGCAGTGCTAACCACTAAGCCACGATGACACCCCTGTGCTACTATTTTAGTGCATTACATTTGTAGTTGTTCATAAATCTTGTCAGGTCTTCACAGTAGTGGGCAATCAGTTTCCATATTGACCGACCTGCTGTCTCCACTTTATATTGATCACCATCCTCTGCACTTTGCACAAATATTGTGACTCTACAGTTGTATTTTTGATGTGTTACAATAACTTTTCTTTCCTCAATGAAGACACTTTTAAAAAAAAACATACATATTAAGCCCATTCAAAGCAAAGAATGGAAAGTGGTGTTTGAACCTCTTTTGCCAAAAAATGCAAACACAGCCATTAATTTATAAAACAAACCCAACAATGATAAACAAATTTACACAAATCAATTCTTTCATTTTCCTTGGTCTTAATGAATGTTTAATTTCAGTCATTTTTGTAGGTGTGATGATTGATTCAGGATGTCAAGAATAAATACAGAAACCAAACAAACAGAACTAAAGAATTAAATCACAGACATCATTCCAGCACATCACGGAGATGAACCTCTGTTGGAGTGAGATTAAGAAGAAATCCCAAAATATTAGGTAAATTTATACAGTTTATAATATTTGCAATTGTTTTAGCCATGGACCACCATGTGAAGTGAGACAGCTTTCTCCTGAGCTCCACTAAAGAATTAAGGTTTTTTTGATTCGATTACTTACAGTGTGGAAACAGGTCCTTCGGCCCAACACACCGACCCTCCGAAAAGCAACCCACCCAGACCCATTCCCCTGCATTTACCCTTTCACCTAACACTACGGGCAATTTAGCATGGCCAATTCACCTGACCTGCACATCTTTGGACTGTGGGAGGAAACCAGAGCACCCAAAAGAAACCCACGCAGTCACATGGAGAATGTGCAAACTCCACACAGACTGAGGGGGGAATTGAACCTGGGTGCTGTGAGGCAGCATTCATTGTTTGAATATCTCACTGGGAAGAAGTATTTATGCTTGATAATAGTTGCTCTTTAATATGTCCAACTGCCTCTGACATATTGACAACCTGCTTCCGTTCTCCACCCGACAAAAAATTGGTGCCAGGTTTGAGGGCCAGATTTTTGGGTATTGGAGTTCTGGGTACTGTTTGGCTTGGCCAGAGACTCAATGTTACAAAATTTCAGACGTGAATCTTTGAAAACTTAAATGTAAATCAGCCTTACTCACTAATGACCAGCACTTAGAATCAAAAGCAAGATTTAAATCTAGTTTATAAAAGTCTTTGCTTTAATTAAATGTATCCAGAAGGGATTAAATCTGAACTGCCTTTCTAGGTGAGTGATATCTTTGATTATTCAATATTTGAGTCTGGATTAGCTCTGGGGCCTTGCAGACCTTAATGAAGACAAACAGACTCTGAAAATGTGCCTGTAGCCTTAAAGCAAAAGGTTAAATTCAAAGTGCTGGGAAAAAATAAAACATAATCTCTTTTGTGTGAAATCAAGGGTGATTCCACAATTGTTGTAGAGTTATTTATTCCCCCTTTATAAGTGTGACACTGAACGAGACAGATGAGTGAAGTCCTGTTTTTAATCTCCTGACTATGTTGTGCCAGTGCATTTCTGTCAGATTGCAGTAGGTGTTACAATTAGCTTGAGGACTCAGGTGGAAATAACGCATCTTTGATCAGAGCCAGGTACCTGTTCTGGTGGACAAGTCCATAGGCCTCAGGTAAGAATAGCAGCAAGGTTAGTCATAATGGACCCTGTGATTGAATGGCCAGCCACTGTTTAGCTTCTACCCTCAGGATTGACAAAAAGCTCATGAGGAGAAGGAGAGAAGTACTGAAAAATGCCGGTGAACTGTCCAGCTGAAAGCTATTCTAAATGTAGTAAAAGGAAGAAGGTTTTGGTGGGAATATGGAAGTAGCATTTGTTGTGGATATTTGTCCCATGTATGTGTGAGACTGCCTTTCTTGCTTTCCAGCTCCCTGGTCTTCCTAAAGCAAATAATATGGTTCTGCATTAAAAAAAAGAATAACTCTATGAAGGTGATCTCAGATAAGAGTGTTGACCAGGGATCAGACACACAACTACAATACACCTTAATGTATTCCCAGTCAATGTGTTGGTCCTTACTATGCAATCTTCTATCTTGAATTCTTACTTGACGTATCTTATCTGAAGATGTTTTTATACATGTGAAAACTATTACACTTCCGCATACCACCCCCCCCCCCCCCCCCCCCCCCCCTTTATTTACATGTCTAAGGGCTCGGCTGGAGGCACTCTCTGATCACAGTGGCAAGCTGCAGCTGTCTTTGCAGGAGATCATTGACTGGCTGACCCTGAAAGATGAGGAATTGTCTGAGCAGCTTCCCTTCACAGGAGATATTGGTGCAGTGCAGCGGTACAATGAGTTTCACTCGGTAAGTTACCCATTCATTTGAAGACCCTGATTAATGACAGGTAGGTGTTTTCAGTCTTCCATCTGGTTCTATGAAAATTAGCATTGATTTCTAGTCCTGAGGATTAAGTTAATACTTGAATTATAGACTAAAACTGCAAACAGAATCCAAACCTCTCTGAAAGGGAAGTGTTTTAATAAAAAATAAACATTTGCCAAATGTTTTTTTTATGTTAGAATAAAGTAAGAGAAGTCATGTCTTACATTTACCATAACGCTGTTACAGCTGCACACATTCAGAAGGATTACATTATAGCTCCTTGGTAATTTGGGTGGTTAGTGCAATTCTCAGCTTTGGAATTTGATTAGATAAATATCTGTCACTTGAATTGATCAACTGATCCCAGCAAGGCATTGTTGCCTTCAGAGGAACAGTGGAAAACACTTTGTGCTGAGGAATTATCATCAAGAGTCTTAATTTCCATGAAGAGTATCTTCTCATAGAACATAGAACATCACAGCGCAGTGCAGGCCCTTCGGCCCTCGATGTTGCACCAACCTGTCATACCAATCTGAAGCCCATCTAACCTACACTATTCCATGTACATCCATATGCTTGTCCAATGACGACTTAAATGTACTTAAAGTTGGCGAATCTACTACCATTGCAGGCAAAGCATTCTATACCTTTACTACTCTCTGAGTAAAGAAACTACCTCTGATATCTGTCCTATATCTATCACCCCTCAATTTAAAGCTATGCCCCCTCATGCTCGCTGTCACCATACTTGGAAAAAGTCACCTCTCAACCTTCTTCTCTCCAACAAAAACAGCCTCAAGTCCCTCAGCCTTTCCTCTTAAGACCTTTTCTCCATACCAGGCAACATCCTAGTAAATCTCCTCTGCACCCTTTCCAAAGCTTCCATATTCTTCTTATAATGTGGTGACCAGAACTGTACACAATACTCCAAGTCCTGCCGTACCAGAGTTTTGTACAGTTGTAGTATAACCTCATGGTTCCGGAACTCGATCCCTCTATTAATAAAAGCTAAAACACTGTATGCCTTCTTAACAACCCTGGCAACTTTCAAGGATCTGTGTACCTGGACACCAAGATCTCTCTGCTCATCTACACTACCAAGAATCTTACCATTAGCCCAGTACTTTGCATTCCGGTTACTCCGACCAAAGTGAATCACCTCACACTTGTCTGCATTAAACTCCATTTGCCACCTCTCAGCCCAGCTCTGCAGCTTATCGATGTCTCTCTG
Source organism: Chiloscyllium plagiosum (assembly GCF_004010195.1). Taxonomy (NCBI): domain Eukaryota; kingdom Metazoa; phylum Chordata; class Chondrichthyes; order Orectolobiformes; family Hemiscylliidae; genus Chiloscyllium; species Chiloscyllium plagiosum. The sequence goes on from NC_057724.1 coordinate 28,055,511, forward strand.
TAACCTACAACATCCTTCGTCACTATCCACAACTCCACCGACCTAAGTGTTGTCTGCAAATTTACTAACCCACCCTTGTACGCTCTCATCCAGGTCGTTTATAAAAATGATGAACAGCAGTGGACCCAACACCGACCCTTGTGCTACACCACTAGTAACTGGACTCCAGAATGGACATTTCCCATCAACCACCACCCTCTGTCTTCTTTCAGCAAGCCAATTACTGATCCAAACTGCTATACCTCCCACAATCCCATTCCTCCGCATTTTGTACAATAGCCTACCGTGGGAAATCTTATCAAATGCCTTGTTGAAATCCATATACACCTCATCAACCAGTTTACTCTCATCTACCTGTTTGGTCACCTTCTCAAAGAACTCAATAAGGTTAGAGGCATGACCTACCCTTCAAAAAACCGTGCTGACTATCCCTAATCAAATTATTCTTTCCTAGATGATTATAAATCCTATCTCTTATAACCTGTCCCAACACTTTACCAACAACTGAAGTAAGGCTCACTGGTCTATAATTACCAGGGTTGACTCTACTCACCTTCTTGATCAGGGGAACCACATTTGCTATCCTCCAGTCTTCTGGCACTATTCCTGTAGACAATGATGATTTAAAGATCAATGCTAAAGGCTCGGTAATCTCCTCCCTGGCTTCCCAGAGGATCCTAGGATAAATCCCATCCGGCCCAGGAGACATATCTATTTTCACACTCTGCAGGATTTCTAATACGTCTTCCTTGTGAACCTCAATCCCACCTAGTCTAGTAGCCTGTATCTCAGTATTGTCCTCAACAACATTATCGTTTCTAGAGTGAATACTGTCAAAAAATATTCATTTAGTGCTTCCCCTATTTCCTCTGACTCCACACACAACCTCCCACTACTATCCTTGATTGGCCCTAATCTTACTCTCGTTATTCTTTTATTCCTTAAATACCTATAGAAAGCCTTAGGGCTTACCCTGATCCTATCCGCCAACAACTTCTCATGTCTCCTCCTGGCTCTTCTGAGCTCTCTCTTTAGGTCTTTCCTGGCTACCTTGTAACCTTCAAGTGCCCTAACTGAGCTTTCACATCTCATCCTAACATAAGCCTTCTTCTTCCTCTTGACCGGAGATTCCACTTCCTTCGTAAACCACGGCTCCCGCGCTCTACAGCTTCCTCCCTGCCTGACAGGTACATACTTATCTAGGACGCTCAGGAGATTTTCCTTGAATAAGCTCCATATTTCAAATGTGCCCAACCCCTGCAGTTTCCTTCCCCATCCTAAGCTTCCTAAATCTTACCTTATCGCATCATAATTGCCTTTCCCCCAGCTGTAACTCTTGCCCAGTGGTATACACCTATCCCTTTCTATCACTAAAGTAAACATAACAGAATCGTGATTGCTATCACCAAAGTGCTCACCTACTTCCAAGTCTAACACCTGGCCAGGCTCATTACCCAGTACCAAATCTAATGTGGCTTCGCCACTTGTGTCAGGAAGCCCTCCTGCACACACTGGACAAAAACTGACCCATCTATAGTGCTCATACTATAGTGTTCCCAGTCAATATTTGAAGTCCGCCATGACAACTACCCTGTCTCTCACACTCCTATCGAGAATCATATTTGCTATCCTTTCCTCTACATCTCTGGAACTTTTCAGAGGCCTATAGAAAACTCCCAACAGGGTGACCTAGGGGATCCCTGCACTACCTGCCGGTTCCCTTTCCGTCCCCTGACTGTAACCCATCTGCCTTCTTCTTGTAGCTGAGGAGTGGCTACCTCCCTGTAACCCCTCTCAATAACCCCCTCTGCCTCCCGAATGATCCAAAGTTCATTCAGCTGTAGCTCCAGTTCCCTAATGCAGATTTCAAGGAGCTGGAGTTGGGTGCACTTCCCACAGATGTAGTCAGCAGAGACTCTAGTGGTGACCCTTACCTTCCACATTCTGCAGGAGGAACATTCAACTCCCCTAACCTCCATTCCCACTATTCTAAATTCCCAAAGAGACTGTTGAAAGACAAAGAATAAAAAATAAATTCATTACCTTACCAATCTGGCGCACAGAAACTTTATTTTTGATTAGAGGAGGAGGATGGGTGGGAGACACTACCCGAGTAGTGTTTCAGGTAACGCAGCCATACAAATATACGACTTCCCAGAAGTCCTTCGCTCCTCCCTTGCACCTCTCAGCAAATGGAGGCCCGACTCCCGAGGTAAGTCCCTTTTAATGCGGGAAAACTCACCCTTCCCGGCAGCCCTCGCTTCACCACTCCTTCTCTCCTCGCCGCTCTGGCAAAATGGAGCTTTAATGCTTTAATCATCAACTAAAATCTGATCATTTTGAAAATCAAAAATTAAGTGTCACAATATTGGGAATCAGATGTCAAGCAATTAGTAGGGAAGAGTGATTTCATGTGAAATGTGAAATCTTGTTGTCTGCTTTCACACTGAGAGTGCCTCAGTTTCAGTCTCCTAATACTAATACTTTATCTATCTCAGATGAATGAGGTTGGCAAGTTTCATTTACAACATCATCCCCCTGCAGCCGTCATCCTCTGATCAGAAATCTGTATTAAGAGCAGCTTATGGTTTTTAGGGTCAAATACTCCTGACCACATTGTTATTTTAACTGATATCTATGTGGAATCATGAAGAAAAATGTCAGCCATCTCAAGAGTACTCATAATTTCTATTCATTTTCACATAAAAGTTTCACATAAATTGGCATTAAAGCAATTTACTAGACTGGTAACTGAAAGGTTCAGCTTTTGAGTGCTGCTCCTAGTTATATGTTCCTACTTGCATTCTTTTATTAAAGGCTTTCATGGAGGATGTGAAGACGAAGGGCCCCTTCATACTGGCAACTTTGGAGTCAGCCCAAGCATTCCTATCCCAGCATCCTCTCGAAGAGGCAGAAGAACCAGCACAAGACAAAGGTTATCACTTCATTTTTCTATGTCTTAAAACCTCATCAATGTCAGTATAGCGTACAAATGGGGAGGATGCCAGCACTACTCCTCTTGAGCTCAAGCCCCGTTGGAAAAGTTGCCTTAAAGGCTTTTCTTTTCATTTGACCTTTTTTCCAAAGAAACCCTTGGACCATATTGACTCTTTTTTGGATTTATCCTGTGGAGACTGTGGAACTGTTGGGTATCCCTATTACAAGAAGAAAGCTGTCCACGAGAAAAAATATTGCCGTTCCTTGTTACTGAACATAGGCCCATTGAAATGCTGTTTAAACACTCTATACGTTGTACATGTTTATAAAAGCCCAGGACTTCAGTAAACTCTCAGTCTCTCCATTAAATTATCAGCTCCTTTTCATTATATTGCTATTTTCCTTCCAGTTTCTTTTCATTCCTGCAACACACCACCAGACTATGGCTCATTTTATGGAAATGCACTAAGCTTGACCTGCTGATAATTTAAGGTCAATAATTGTACTCTTGGAATTATCTGTTTAAAAATTGCTACTTCGAGTATAGTGCCACTGAAAGAACTAATAGGTTGTTACTCAGAAAAACTGTTGTAATATTAATCCCACAGCTTTAATATACTAGAATATAGAATGATGCCACTTCTGTCTTTCTGTTCTTTCCTATTCCATTTTCTTGCAGTTTTGTTTCATTTTTAATCTGAACTATTTTCCTACAATCTAACTGTAATGCGGTATTCGTTTGACAGATTAAACTCACAAAGTTGCACCCCCCCCCACTCCACCTTATTTCTGCCATTTATATTTTTTCCATTTTGGAATTGGAAATTACAACTGAACCATGAATTTCTCAATCTTTGTTTATTCTGCATTGTCTTGTTTAAACCCAATGGTGAAGTCTGACTCTCCCTTAATTACAGTGTGCACTATTATGCTGTTGTCACTACTGAATTGCCACTGGGCAGTCGTCTGCATTATCCAGTTACCTTTGTTTCCTCTTCATTAAGTCAGCCTATAAGATCCCCCCAGGGACATACTCTGTTTTTGAACCTTGAATGAATCATAATTTCAGATATGTCACCAAAGCAGAAAATCCAGAACGTGAGCCGGTTCATTTGGAAGCAGGCTAATGTATCAAGTGAAATGTGGGAGAAGCTGAGTACTCGCTGTATTGACCGACACAGGCACATTGAGAGAACGATGGAGAGACTTCTGGAGCTCCGAGGTACGATGGATGAGCTTAATCTTGCCCTAGATCAAGCTGAGGCTGTTCGAGATTCCTGGGAACCAGTGGGAGACCTCTTCATTGATTCACTACAGGAACATATTGAGACAACGAAGGTATAGTTAATTACTAAAATTTGCAAGACAAAGGTAGAATGGTTGATGCGACAGACAGAAGTATTTTCATCTACAAAGAACTAGTAAATTAAATCTTTCTTGCTGGTATAACAGGAAATGTATGTTATGCTCTGTGACACAAAAGTACTTGATGTATTAACTGCAGAACTGGGAAGAAGTGCAAGACAAATTTGTGAAAGAGCTAGCTGGATGGGTCACCAAAATAGTTCCCTTGGCCCTTTAAAATAGAGAAAGCTAGTACAGAAGCTATAGAAAAACGAGGTCGGTTGCATTTGGATCCATCAGCAGAAACTTTATATCAGGTTTCACTACTTATTGCCAAAGCTTCTGTCATCTTGTAACCTGTAGAGCTTGTAATAATTTTCAAATCATTCTATATTACCATTCAGTTTATAATGATTAGTAATAAAAACTGAAATAAGGCAGGAAATTATTAAAATTGCACAGCGGGTTAGCTGGCATCTGTATTGAGAAGAAACAAATTCCGATTTTGGCATCATCAGAAGTGAAACCCAAAGTAAAACAGATATATTAATCTATTTTGGAAAGGCAATATAAAGAAAGAATCAACACTTATATAAAAGCTTGCATTAAGTCCCAAAACACTTTATGGCCAATTAAGTACTTTCGACATGTAGTTATTTCTATAATGTAGCAGAAAGCTGCATGGAATTTGCACGTATAATGATACCAAAAACAACAGTAGAACACCTGTGTTCTTCTTCAAATAATAGCATGCCATCTTTTTTATCTACCTGAAAGAACAGACATAACATAATATAATTGCCTTGTCTAAAAGATTCAATACTTCCTAATAATGCAGTACACCCTCAGAATAACACTAAATTGTCAGCTTAGATTATGTGCAATGTCCTGGAGTAGCTCAAGGGCACATCATCTACTGACTCAGAAATGAGATAGGTCCCAATAAGTCAAGGCACCTTGGTAATTGGAATCTGTTATCTCACCAATGAACTTTAATGTGATACATTAGGATATTTGATAAGTTGCAGGTCCATTAACCTGGATACTTGCTCTCCCTGACTGGCCTATCTGTTTATTCTCTCCTTTCCCAGTGCTCCATTTTCTTCTCTTAAGTGTGTGCTTGTTTTGCTGTATAATACCTTGCAGTTCTTGGGGAGTAATAATGGCTTTGCCCAAACATACAGCAACCTAAAGAGGAATTGTGGCAAAAATGGACATAAATGATAAATCCTGATAAGTGACTCTCTCGTGGAAGATTAAGGACCTTCCCTCCCTGCAGTGTCAAAAATAATGATGAGATTGTTGACTTAATTGGGAGAAAGCCAAAACTCAGATTCTGGCTGTTACGCTAAATTGTTATGATTAAATCCTCCCTTGTTAGATGGCAAGAAGGACAACCTGAGTCTGAGTGGGTGTACAGCTTTTACTGTTTCAACTGATATATTTGCAATGCTCCTTCGCTTCATTTCTGCTAGAACTGCTAGAACTGTGCCAAGCACTTCCATGTTGACTAAGGCCCACTGCATCCTTAGACCATTACATGTTCAAACTAGGTAATTCAATGTCAGCTTCTCGGGTAGCTCTTTATTGCACAGGCTCAGCCAACAGCATTAATTCTCAGGTGGCACTTTATAGCTGAGGAGGGCCAGACTGCAACTTTTGTCTCTCAAGTGCCACTTCCATTTCCTTTCTCATTTCAGTTTGTCAATTTCTTTTTAAGTAAAAGGCTATAGGAATGATCTGAAATGTAATACAAGCTCTGGAGGTTACAAGATAAAAGAAACATTGGCAGAGGATAGTGAAACCAAATATAACTATCCTCCTGAAATAGCCAAGGACACAAGCACCCTCATTTTACTTTGGCATTTGCACTGGCTGTCCTTCTTTTTAAAAGCCAGTGACAGGCCAAGGGAACTGTAGAGGTGCTAGCTATCTCTCACATGATATTTCCCTTATATTTCTGGAGTTAGCCCGGTTAATAGCGCAAGTAGCTTAAAGCTGCAAGGCAAGCTTCCATGCATGAAGAAAGGTAGGAGTATGTGGATGAAAGAAATGTGAAGAGTCAATGGGAAAGGGGAAGGGCACCATGTTAGTGAACTGCTGATGTTACATCAATGTCAGAGATGGTGCACATGTAACAGCTTACCTGGCAAATACCATGCACATACTTGAACAGGATGGCCTTTTTAAAATTCATTCACAGGATAAGGACATTGCTGGTTTGGTCAGCGTTTATTGCCCATCCCGAATTGCCCAGAAAATAGTTAAGAATAAGCCACATTGCTGTGTGCCTGAAGTCACATTAGTCCAGACCAGGTAAGGATGGCAGTTTCCTTCCCTAAAGGACATCAGTGAACCAGATTGTTTCTTTCCTGATAATTGACAATGGATTTGTGCTCATCATTAAACTCTAAATTCCAGAATTTTTACTGAATTCAAATATCATCATCTGCTGTGGCAGGGTAGGAACCTGGATCCCCGGAATATTACCTGGAACTCTGGATTAACAGTCCAGCAATATTACCAATAGGCGGTTGCCAACTCTCTCGTTGTAAACTGGAAAAAGGAGGCTGTTTCGTGAGGTGAGGGTAGACTTCAGTGGGTCAGTGGGTACTGCCAATATCAGCCCAGAAGCTGAGCCATTTCTGATCTCAGGTTTGCTCATCATCAGTAAGACAGTCGGTTTATAATTGTGATTTTTATAAATAACTTGGATGTGGAAGTGGAAGGTTGGGTTAGTAAGCTTTCCGATGACACAAAGATTGATGGAATGGTGCATAGTGTGGAGGGCTGTAGTATGTTGCAACAGGACATTGATAAGATGCAGAACTGGGCTGATAAGTGGCAAATGGAATTCAACTTGGAAAAGTGTGAAGTGATTCATTTTGGAAGGTTAAATTTGAATGCAGATTACAGGGTTAAAGGCAGGATTCTTGGCAGTGTGGAGGAACAGAGGGATATTGGGGTCCATGTCCATAGATCCCTCAAAGTTGCCACCCAAGTTGGTAAGTTTGTTAAGAAGGCTAGGAGAAAGTGAAGACTGCAGGAGATCAGAGTCAAGAGTGTGGTGCTGGAAAAGCACAGCCAGCCAGGCAGCGTCCGAGGAGCAGGAGAATCAATGTTTCAGGTATAAGCCCTTCATTAGGAATGAGGCTTGTGGGCCCAAAATGTCAATTCTCCTGCTCCTCGGATGCTGACTGGTTGTGCTTTTCCAGCACCACACTCGACTCTGATCTCCAGTATCTGCAGTCCTCACTTTCTCCTAGTTGATTTTAACCCTATTGTGCAGCCTCTTCCAAGGATGCCTACCTTGAAAAAGTTCTCCTTCTCTCTCTACAAGAATCTCAGTGAATCTCACTCTTGCTGCACCCCTCAGGTCATCTCCTCTGCCCTGAAGCTCTTGAGCCACATCCTGAAGCAGACTCATTACCGCAGCTACATCTCCTTCCTCATGCTCCTCTACATTGGGGAGATAGGACGTCAACTTGTGTATCATTTCAGAGAACACCACTAGGACACCCACAAAAACCCAACCCCACCGTCCATGGCTGAACACTTCAACTCCCCTTCCCACTCCACCAAGGATGTACAGGTCCTGGGCCTCCTCCATCACCAAACCCTAACCACCCGATGTCTGGAAGAAGAACGCCTCATCTTCCGCCTTGGGACCCTGCAGCCAAGCGAGATCAATGTGGGTTTCACCAGTTTCCTAATTTCCCCTCCCCCCACTTTATTCCTGTCCCATACCTCCAACTCAGCACCGCCCTCTTGACCCGTTCATCTTCCTTCCTGCCTATCCACTCGACCCTCCTCTCTGACCTATCACCTCCACCCCAACTTCATCTACCTATTATGTTCCCAGCTACCCTCCTCCTAGCCCCATCCCCCTCCCATTTATCTGTTAGCCCTCAGCCCACAAGCCTCATTCTGATGAAGCGTTTATGCCCAAAACGTTGGTTTTCCTGCTCCTCAGATGCTGCTTGACCTGCTGTGCTTTTCCAGCACCACACTCTTGTTAAGAAGCGTACAGTGTGTTGGCTTTCATTAGCTGTGGAATAGAGTTTAAGAACCACAAGGTTATACTGCAGCTCTGTAGAGCCAAGGTTAGCCCACACTTGGAACATTGCATTCATTTCTGGTCATCCAATTCTAAGAAGGATATGGAAGCTTTAGAGAGTGTGCGGAGGAGATTTACCAAAATGCTGCCTGGATTGGAGGGCATATCTTATGAAGAAAGTTTGAGGGAGCTGAGGCTTTTCACATTGGAGCGAAGAAGGGTGAGAGGCGACTTGAGAGAGGTGTACAAGATGATGAGGCAGAGATAGAGCAAATAGTCAGAGACATTTTCCCAGGGCAGAAATGGCTATTATAAGGGAACACAAATTAAGGTGATTGAAGGAAAGTTTGGGGGAGATGTCAGAGGTAGGTTCTTTACTCAGAGAGTGGTGGGTACATGGAATGTACTGCCAGCAGTGGTAGTAGAGTTTGATACATTAGGGACATTTAAGCGACTCTTTGATAGGCACATAGATGATAGTAAAATGAAGGGTTTGTAAGTTAATTTGATCTTAGAGTAGGATAAAAGGTTAGCACAGCATCAAGGGCCAAAGGGCCTGTACTGTGGTGTACTGCTCTATGACTCCAGGGATCCATATCTTTGGATTCCAGGTCTGGGCCATGGTCAGTTCTGGTAGTCAACAAAATTAATCCAGGCCTCGCTGCTCATTCAGATAGGATCACCTAGCAAATTCAGTATGGGGGGAATGAGCTGTTGTCAGTCAGGGGGTGTGAGCCATACATAACCTAAGCGATGGGGGGTGGGGAGCTGGGGTGGGGAGCAGGTTAAGCATCATTGAGGCTACAGGCATTCAAGTGTGGACATTGGCCAGATTAGATTCAGAGACTGAATGAATGGTCATAGTGACAGGAAGCAGTTGTAGGTAGTGTAGTGTGATCTAGCAGGATATGGGAGGTAACTGCATAGGCTCGAAATGGATGTGATCAAGACAAGTGATGGTCAACCAGGCTTCAGCATAGGATAGGTGCAGGGCCAGCCAGCAACATTCCCTCTCTTTTTTTTATTCCATTGCGCAGATGTTGAGGTCCGTGTGCAGCAGCAGTTTGTGGAGATGGAAGGCAGGTATCAGCATGCTGATTGGTGTGCACGGACCGTGCAGCTAAGAGCGAATGTTGTCAGCAAGGGATCAGCATCTCCATAGTCAGGGGCTGTGGACAGCAATGGTCAAGAGAAGGGGCTCAACCAAAATGACTTGTTCCTTCACTGTCAAATTCCTGGAACTTCACCCATAACAATATTGTGGGTAAACATACACCAAATGGACCACAGCAGTTCAAGAAGGCAGCTCACTAGTGATGAGTAATATAAAGCCCATATCCCATTAAAAATAATAAATTTTAAAATGCACATAATGCTAAGGTTTGCATGCTTTGAGACTTTGTGAGATGTGGTTGTACAGTGGCAGAATTCAATCAAGTGATACTTTTGCAAGTGTAGATAGTAGAGAGAAGATGGTGCCACTTACCATTCAAGATCTTTGGGGTAGCTAGTGGCACTGACCCACTCTGCAATCTCAGCGCAGGCTGGACAGGTTGAATGAGATGGCCTCCTAATGCAGTCACCTGGGAAATGTATGTCCCTTCTGCCAGTAACTCCACTCAGCAAGCATCTAGGGGCAGCATCTCTGGAATCCCACAGACAAGCTGAGGGAAATGTCCTGGCTTGCAGCAACTAAACTGGTGTCCAGCTAGCCTTTCAATATCGCACCAGAACCTTTGACCCACAATATATCGCCAGTTGCAAGAAAGTTCAACTCAGTCAGCATGTGATTCACTGAATACATGTGGAATATCTCGCAGGTGCAGATAATAATTAGAAAAGTATATGTTTGTGTGAAATAGCTCACCCCAGGCTATGACAGATATAACAACAACATCCTATATGCTCAATACATACTCTAATCTCAAAATGTAAGGGCTGGCTGCAGCTTTTCACTGACTTTGTAGAGCCCTGAATTGTACACTGAAAGCACCACGCACTACGAACCAATTGCACCCAAGATTGTATGGTGACTGGTGCAGGGACCTCCTGAGCAATACTTTTAAAGAACTCTTAAACAATCCCTTTAAAGAACTATATATCATCCATCTATAGAGTCGTAGAGGTGTACAGTATGGAAACAGACCCTTTGGTCCAACTCATCCATGCCGACCAGGTATCCTAAATTAATTTAGTCCCATTTGTCAGCATTTGTCCCATATCCTTCTAAACCCTTCCTATCATGTACCCATCCAGATGCCTTTTAAATGTTGTAATTGTATATGCCTCTACCACTTCCTCTGGCAATTCATTCCATACATGCACCACCTTATGTGGGAAATTGTTACTCCTTAAGTCTCTTTTAAATCCTTGCCCTCCCATCTTAAAATTATACACTTTAGGTTTGGAACCCTACCCTGGGGAAAAGACTTTGTCTATTTATCTTATCCATGCCCATTATGATTTTATAAACCTTTATAAGGTCACCCCTCAGCCTCAGACACTCCAGGGAAAACAGCCCCAACCTATTCAGCCTCTCCCAATAACTCAAACTCTCCAAACCCGGTAACATCCTTGACAATCTTTTCTGAACCCTTTCAAGTTTCACAACATCTTTCCTATAGCAGGAAGACCAGAATTGAACAGTTTTCCAAAAGTGGCCTAATCAATGTCCTGTACACCCGCAACATGACCTCCCAACTATTTTACTCAGAGCACTGACCAATAAAAGGCGAGTATACTAAACATCTTCTTCACTAGCCTGTCTACCTGCAACTCCACTTACCAAAGAAATTAGTTCAATCCAATAGTAACGTCTTCCTCAATTCCTGTACCATTTGGTACTGGCTACAGTAGACCATATAATCAGAAATATATTCTGACAAAAATGTACAAATCAACTATGTGAAGTTTATTAAATAGTTCGAATAGTGTTGAAACTATGTATTTGTGACAAATGTGCAACAGTTCTACTTTTATGGCTGAGGTGGCTGTCCCTTTAGCTCAGCCACAATGGATTGAATTTTCAAAAGTCTAGGAGGCCGAGGTCAGGTATGGGATCAAAAATTACAATCTCAATTGGTATCACTGGTTTCTGACACAATCAAGTGCAATTTTGTGGAAATCACCTGAAAGTACAGCAGTGCAGGAAGTAGATTAATGATCTTCTGTATTTCACAATGATAAGTGCTACCATAATTCATATGGCTGTAATTCTGAATAGCAGTTTGATATTATTGAGAAAACTTAGTGCTGATACCTCCTTATTTGCTGGCATGTTCCTAATTTCACCACAGATTCAAAACACAACAATAACCTGTATAGTCAGAATAAATTAATTGTCCTGAAACTCTTAGTAACAACAATTTCCAGGCTAACGTTTCTCTCTTTGCATCCTTTACTCATAAGGTATTTAAAGAAGAACTTGGAGCTGTAAAAGATGGCATGAAAATTGCCAATGACTTGGCTCACCAACTTGCAATCTCAGATGTACATCTTTCCACAGAAAACACACAGCGTCTGGAGGAACTGACATCAAGATGGCAGGCTTTGCAAGTAGGTGTTACCAAGAGTCAGCAAGAGTAGGAGGTATTTGCTAAGTTATCCAGTTTAGGGAACCATTATCAAGTGAACTCTGCAAAAGAAGTGTCATAATAAGTTGAAAAATAGATAAATGGCTTCACAAATGTATTGTCTCTGAAGACAACTTAACCAAGATTTTTTTTATATATTTGGCAGTTTCATCTTGCTAAGACCATGCTTCACAGACCTTTTTGGCCTTTTTGTGACCCTATTTGAGGCTTGGAAATTTGTTACAACTTGTGGTAGGGGAAGTAGGGAAAGCCCTGTGAGTATGGGGCATTCCTACTCATGTTGAAGCGGGAATGCAGCTGATATTCAAAGCCCCACAGCAGCAATTTCTGCTTTGGAGCCTGTAACTTCAACCTTTCACCTCACAACTCCACGTGGGCTCTCAACCCCACTTTGGGATACCCTATCTTTGGGTAACTAAAATCAAAATCAACACTGGAACATAAAAATCTATTCAAATCACTGCTGGTCGGTGTTGAATAGCGTAGTCTAGGGTTTAGTAGACTGGGGTGTTACATCATTAGTCTTGAGAAATCAGGGAATATTTACATAAACATTTCTGCCAAGAGATTAAATATATTGTGTAAAGTCCACAGTTGGGTACGGATGAAATAAAATTTCAGAAACAGACCCTCAGTATTGACTAACTTTATTCATGGTATATCACGGGATGTAGCCAGTAAAAACTGCTTCGAAATTATAATTCAACTTGGGGTTTATCTAGGATTTTCGGACACATTACTACAAATAGTCACTAGATGGCCTACTTGCACTTGCATTGGACAAAGTGGAGGTCTTGCCAAAATGTATATCAAAGGTTTATTGTTTTCGATTTGTGTCAACACTTTATATTTAAATTGCTGATTTAACAACATTCCAGAGATAAAGTATTTCACGGGTTATGCAGAAAACTATTAATTTTCAATAATGCTTTCTTTCTTATGGGTAAAAGTTAATCTCATCTCTTTCAGGGTCAGGTCTGTTATGGAGCAGGCCCGACCCCTCAAGACATTCTTAAGCAGGTAGCCCAAACCGTAACTTGGCTATTTGTATTAGGTATGTGTACAATGGATATTCCTGGAGTGAATTAGCTGATCTGACTGCCAAGTTTTAAACAAACAGAATTTTTTACAGAATTACAGAATGAAACACAATGAACAGAAAACAGAATACCAGATAAGTTATCCTATCCAATCTGATTGACTATCCTGACTTAATGATGCTGTTCTGAAAATTCTTACAACAATCCCCATAAACAGACCCTGAGTACAAAGAGTAAAAATGACACAAAAAGCTTACAGGTCACGAAGTCAGAAGGGCAGAAGGAGGGAGAGAATCAGCAGCCTTTCTTCACACACACATTGCTGCTGATCTGAATCAAAACTCTAATCTAAACGAAGGCTAGCTACACAGCTAGCTGGCCACTCCCTTTTGATTATATCCATTTTCTTTAAGATATGAAAGCCTTAGGCTGGAGGAATTGTCTGTTAGGGGTAAACAAAAAGGGCCCCAATAAACCTTTCAAACCCAGCCTAGTTGGAGCCTGACCAATTACCCCCTCGCTGGAAAAAAAACTAAAGAGCATTGTAACCTTGTAAAAAGAGCAACATTGTGCCACCTCCGCCCGTCAATATCCAAAAATGGTTTCATTTTCAAATCCCCAAAAAATCGTGGTTAGTACCCTAAAACACACATATACATTCACATAAACATGAAAACATGCACAACTATATTTGAATTCAGTCTGTGGTTCTCCCACCACTGGCAATCATGTTTTCTCGACCTGCCACATGCCCAATTTACAAATTGAATAGTTGTAGCAACAGGCTCCATCCAAGCAACCTGGCATTTTTGTCCTTACATTTCTCCACAAATTTCAATGAGTTATGATCAGTGTATGTAACTGTCTCAGATGCATTGTTGGTAATATAAACACTGAAATGTTGTAGTGCCAACACCTCCTGTGATAGTGATGTGAATACATCACCAGCTCTACCCACAAGTTTGGTTTGGATCAACAAAACTCACATGGTCACTGGCCACTGCATTTGTTAAGCCATTTTTTCAAATGAGTTGAAAAAGGCTTCCACATCCTTCTCATCAAATGTAAACAATGCATGAATATATTTAAACAGTTTCTCACCAGGCCTTTGACTGTCAGGGGTTTGCTCATCCTCACTCTCTTCCTCACTAGATTTACCTTCAGCCTCCATCTTCAGCCTTTTAAGCTGACTTCCCTTTCTGAAATTCAAACTCTCTTTTTCTTTATCTTCTGCTTTCATTTCTGCTTCCCTTTCCTTATCTCTCACTTCTAACTCAAGCGACTTCATTTGCAATTGAATTTTTGCCATCTCTACAGATCCTGATGGTTTTTCCAGCAAATTTAAATGCTGAGCCACTGCTGAAATCATCTCATCTTTCCTCACGTTAGGAGATTGTTCCATCTCCAACTTGTCTGCTAACTCCCTCAGCTTGGCCTCAACTACCTTTTGTAAAACCCCCAAGGTGACTTCTTCTACCCCCAGAAAACTCTTGGTGACTGAAAGAGTCATTGCTATCCCAGCGCTGTTTAAACCAACCAAATCAATCCCTACCACTCGCTGCCTCCAAGTCCAAACAATTCAAATCCAAAATCCCAATTTGGAACTACCAACAAATCCCAGATGAGCCCCCAATCTGTTATGGCTCAGGCCCGATCCCTCAATATATTTTTAAGCAGGTAACCAAGACCATAACTTTCCAATTTGTTGATCCAACTGTCAAGTTTTAAACAAACAGGATTTATTTACAAAATTACAGAATGAAGCACAAAGAACAGAAAATAGAATACCGGCTAACTTATCCTATCCAACCTGACAGACTATCCCGTCTTAATGATGTTGTTCCAAACATACTTGCAACAATCTCCATAAACAGACCTTGAGCACAAAGAGTAAACATGATACAAAAAGCTTACGAAGTCAGAAGGGCAGAAGGAGGGAGAGAGCCAGCAGCCTTTCTTCATACACACTGCTGCTGAACTGAATCAAAAACTCTAATCTAAACAAAGGCTAGCTACACAGCTAGCTGGACACTCCCTTTTGATTATATCTTTTTTTAAGACTTGAAAGCAATAGGCTGGAGGCATTATCTGTTAGGGGTAAACAAAAAGGACCCCAATAAACCCTTCAAACCCAGCCTGGGGTTGGATGCTGGCCAATTACCCTCTCTCTGAAAAAAAAACCTCAAGGGCAGAGTAACCTTGTAAAAGGACCAACATTGTGACAAGTCATATAATTCTTGTTACACTGTTATTTATAAACTTCTCTTAGTAATGATTTTTAGCCTAGCTAAGTTTTGAGGTACAAATAAAATGGCTTCCAGGGCCACAAAATTACTTCCACAATCCCTCCTTTTTTTTGCATGGGATCAGAAGAGTAGGTCCAGAGCCTCAGCAAAAGCAGGAACATAGCCAGAGTAGGGGGGATATCCGGTGGTGGAGGTTCAGAATCAGACAGGTAGACCTCAGAGTTGGAGGGCTCAAACTCAGAGCTGCTGTCACTCAGGAATTCTGCCTCATGGCAGGGGTTTCCATTGAAAGGGGTTTTGAGCAACAGGGTTTTTTGGACAACTGGGAGGATAATAGGATGGAGGGCAACAGCAGTGAGCTAAAACGTGCACAGATCTGCTTGAGTAATATAATAAGAACTGAAAGAGTAATAAAAATAACAACAAGGACAATAAGGTCTTGTAGGAGGGTGCTGCACCAGGATCCAAACCAGCCGCTCGTCCAACTCCAAAGATTCCAATGGGAGCTGGTGTCACGGGGATTGGAGACTGCCTTCCTAATGTGATTGGCGAGGTTTGTAATGTTCTTGCTGGGGTCAGGTGCAACAATCAGAGCCAATTAAGTGCGAGTGCCCCTTTTTCAGCTAGTAGATAATCTGCGGCCAATCCGTTTTGTAGGATAACTGTGCAAATGGCTATCATCTCTTCACTAAGTTGTTCAAGAGCTGACACTGTGTCATTCACTACTTCTTCAAGAACTGAGGCCAGTAGTCTAACTTCCTTTATTAGCCGAGTGGTTCCATAAGGGGGGATGATAATGACAAAAAGCGGCTCATTGTCACTTTTAGCTCTCTACGAGGTCAAGGTCGTTCGACTGGGAAGGAGTATGAGTGGTAAATGAGGGGAACCATGTACTCTAGATAGCAACTACCAGTCCAGGATGGCAGTATCCCCGCAAATAAAGTAGGTGTCATTATAAGTTCTTAAGTAATTAGTCTGAGTTCCAGTCCAAAGGGATTTGAACGTGGCACTTGTAGTAGTCTTATTGGGAACTTCAAGGCTCAGAATACTCCCAAGGAAATTGATCAACATCCGGTTGGGGTAAGAAACAGGGAATGAGTACATTTACTGGTTCCAGTATTCCACCCTGACTTGCGGCTGCATTTAAAACAATGTCCCCATGGGGGTACCTTTCACCTGTGGTATTAGTGAGGGACAGAGCTGGGGGTGTATGCGAAAGGTCATAGTGAGGTTGGAACCAACCTTTATATTTTTTCATATCACCTGGACTTCCAGGTGAGCCTATCATTGGTGGCATAAATGGTCCTGTCAGGGCCTTGCATTAAAGAGAAGTGAGACTCATTGTCATAACCACCTCCCTGCCAACTGGATAATTTGGATGATCGTTTTTGTTCCAACCACCATTCAGCTGTTTCAGATTCATTAAATGGAATGGGTCTCAGGGGGATCCCCTTCCTTAGAGTGAACGGGGGGATACAGGCACATACCCAGCAACCAGAGAGGTTAATTTTCTGTTTGTAAATGTGAGTCATATGAAGAAAGGTATTAACAAGCAATTCTCCTACGACCGAGTTCATTAGGCTGTCTCTACTATCTACCTCATGCCCAGTTAGTGCAAATAAGGCAATGAGGAGTTTAGAGATAGGTACGGCAATTAATCTGCTCGTTCTGCAGCAGGCAGATGAGCTGGTGCCTCCGGAGGGTGCCTGTTCGGATTCCACCAGGGGTGGTACTTTCTTGCATCGGGTTCCGTGCGTCCACTTGGGTTTTCCCTTGACCTTGACTGCCGTGTGAGTAACTATCAGAATGAGATACAGGCCTTTCCACCAAGGCTGCAACTTTCTCTGGTCCCAATTCTAGATTTGGCGTACCTGTGAATGTAAACTTCAAAGAGTTTGGGTTAACTTATGCAGATATTTTCCCACTTTTCTTTCACCATTGTTGTAGTAGTATTTATTAGTCATTGGGACGGCTTCGATCCATCTGTGAATCACATCTACGATTACTAAACAATATTTATAATAATGTACTTGAGGTAATTCTATAAAATCAAGTTGCAGACAAGTAAAAGGCCCACCAGGCAAGGGGGTGGTTCGAGAACTGCAGGGCACCTCTTTTATAGTATGTGTCTTTTTTATAAATCAAATATTTTTTAGCTCTTTCCTTTGCTCCTTTCTGGAAATCCATGTACCATCAGGATCATAATAAAGTATTAACCATTCCCTCCTTGCCCATGTGTGTACAATTGTGCACATAATCAACTAAGATGGGTAGGAGTAAAGAGGGAACACAAACATGTCACGCAGGGGTCAACCATAGCTTGGTTTCAGTATCGAGGGAGCACTCCATTTGAGTCCATAGTTTGCACTCTCCAGCAGGTGCTTCCCCCTGGATTTTGCTGTCTTGTTCCCAGTCCCAAAGGTGTAGTACTGGAGCCTGCCTGTCCCCCTTTCCAGGATACCCTCAGGAGGACTGCTCAGCAGTGGTCATTGGGCGGGCATCTGAGGTAGATTCCACCCCAGTGAGTGTGCTGGTCCCAATCATCCTCATCAGGGTGGGCACACAGGGTATAGGGATCACAAAGTCGCTGAACTTTTCCGGGTTTTTTACGTATAACTTGGATCGTGGTTTGAGCTTGTTCTGGCTATCCCAGTAGAAGGGCGAAAGTGAGGACTGCAGATGCTGGAGATCAGAGTCAAGATTAAAGTGGTGCTGGAAAAGCGTAGCAGGTCAGGCAGCATCCAAGGAGCAGGAAAATCATTGTTTTGGGCAGGACTCATCAGGACTGAGTCATTCCTGATGAAGGGCTCCTACCCGAAACATTGATTTTCCTGCTCCTCGGATGTTGCCTGACCTGCTATGCTTTTCCATCACCACTCAAATCTATCCCAGTAGAAGACCACCACTTATCTCATTTGCAACTGGGAATTCTTGGACCAGTTCATATTGTTTGTCCAGATCATGTCAGTGACACCAGAAGGAATACATTGCAAAAGCATAGCGCTGAACAAAGATAAGTCAGCTTCTCGATTAAAGGCTTGATCACCTGCAAATGTTTTATAATAGGCAGCAAACCGATCCCAATAGTCACCTCCCGACTCCCTAGGTCTGGGATTGCATTCCAATATGTCACTAATGTTTACAGGTTGCTATAAGGCTCGTTCTCATGACTGAATTAAGTGGTCCACATCATTGTTAGGGAATCTCTCCTTCAAGTCCTCGCAACTGCAGACAGGCCCTGCACCAGCCTGGCCAATCTACCCTTGCCACTTGGTAACTACTTCAGATGACAGGATCATACAGCCAAGAGCAAACAAGTCCTGAGGAGTGGCATTATACATCTACCTCAGCCCGGCTGAGGAATCCTGGCCGGCCAACTGGCAGGAGCTGGAGGCCAAAGTCTCGGCTCGCCTAGGCCGCTGGACAGGACTGCTCTGAGTGCTATCTTACAGGAGTCAAGTGCTGGTCATAAACCAGCTGGTGGCCGCCATGCTGTGGTACCGGCTGGTCACTTTGGTCCCTCCTCCTGGCTTTGTCGCTGACATCCAGAAAACGTTGGTCGACTTCTTCTGGGACAAAAGATGCACTGGGTCGCTGCGCAGGTTCTGAGTCTCCCTATTGAGGAGGGCGGTCAGTCGCTGGCGTGCGTCCACACCCAGGTCGCGACGTTCCGCCTTCAGACCTTGCAGCGATACCTTTACGTCGAGCCTCCTCCTATGTGGTGCGCCCTGGCGACGTATTTTTTCCACCAGGAGCGTAACCTCAACTACGACACGCAGCTCCTGTTCATCGACCATGACAGTTTGGAGGTCGCCCTCAAGACGTTGCCTGTCTTTTACCAGGACCTGATCACTGTTTGGAACATGGTCGAATCGCGCCGCGCCTACCCTCCGGCTGGAGTAGCGGCTGTCGTCAGGGAGCCGTTGCTCAGGAATCCGCACCTCCGTACTCACGGGTTCGAGTGGCTGTCGGAGGGGAGGGCCGTGGCGGCGAGACTGACCAGGGTCGGGGACGTGCTGGGTGCCGGGGGCCTGGGCTGGACGCTGCCGCAGGACATAGCGAGCAGGCAGCGGTAGACGTCCAGTGCATGGCCACCGCCATCCGACGCCTTAAAACGGCGGTGCTTGGACCTGACGTAGTGCACCAGTTGGAGGACGCTCAGGTGTGCGGTGGGATCCCGTCCGCGCTCACCCAGCGGACTCCTTCGGACATATTGAGCAAATTGGGCCAGTTTCTCCTTGCGGTCAGGGGCTTGGTTCATTAACAGTACTCTGTTTCCCGGGACGGCCCTTAGTTGAGGATGGTCCAGGCTGCTCATCTCCATGATGTCAGCTATGAAGCTGGTGACCAATAACGGACCCTTCATCTTCAGAATAAGGGGAAGGTTTAGAATCAGTGAATGTGCTGGCAACTATCAGGAGACATTAGGGTCTCAGTGGGTATCTTGGGATAAAATCCCTATTCCTCATCCCCACCAGTGTCATCCCATCCTCAAATAGTGTCGGTATGCAACTCATAGGCTCGGGATCCCAAGTAGAACTTAGATTCTTTTTACAACGCTTTTGCTTCAACTTCCCTCTTTTTTTTGCCTCAGTGTCTTTACAGTGTTTCTCCTCATATTGCCTGCTTCTATTGCCAATTGGGGGTACAATGCTCAACTTGTTTTAAGGGATGGTCCAGGTGAACATTAAACAAAGCAGCCATGCTTCAAATTAACCATGAGGCAATGACACAGATCACTGACAATGTATAAAGGTATAAAAACCAATCGATCTTGCCAATTAATTCTGATTATGTAATTCAGGATTAATACAAATGGTTTAAAATATTGACTAATATAACCATATTTTCTAATTGAGAGTTGGAAACTGAACAAACAGAATTTCATGTCACAAAATCATTCAAATCTGCTTAGGGTTGTATACAGAAAATTATATCAGGATTGTCTCATTATATGCATATTCCACTCAGCTATTAAATCACCTGTTTTCCTTGTATTGAGTATGAGTTTTGTTAAGAGTCTTCAATATAAGTTGGAAATTCATTTATTCAAAACTCTGTTTTATAATATAAAATGTGCACAGTTTCCAACTCCGAAATCCATTATAATTACCTTGTTCTAGTCTCTCAATTAAATCTCAAATTTGGTTCTTTAAGCGGTTGTGATCAGTCATCGCTCATTATATTGTTATAGTCTGTGAAATGACTGCAGCTGCATTAAAAAAAGTCTTGTCTACTCACAATTTTTATTTTGATAGTTTGGTAAGGTTCATGTTAACAAAAAGCTTCATATGCACAAATAATGACTAGTCCAGAGACACAGATATTAACAGTAGTATCTTAACTTTTGTTACACTAATATTTTTTACAAAATAATGTTGAATTAAAACTTCAATTCTCAGTGAGGAAGGGAAATTAAAATAGAATAAAGCTACAACTGGCACTCCATACTCACAAATGAGATGCAGGAGTCTTAAACTTATGTGGAAACAAATGAGTCCAACACAACTAAAAAAATTAATTCTGCTCATATCATTTTATGAAAACAGGATTGTTGGTTTGGGATATTTTACATCCATTTTTATGCTTTCAGTTTTACATTTTTAATTCACTGTAATTCCTTCACTTAATGAGCAAATGTTAAAGTCTGGGTGACTTTCCCTCACTATTAGGCTGAGACCATTTTTTTAGGAAATGAGCAGACACTGTTTTAATCCTGGTACAGAATCATTCTGCACCTGAGGCCAGGATGCTGAAATGTTAATGTCACTGTACTATACCATAACATCAAATTTAATTGATTTATTAATTACAAAATAAACATGCTTCAGAAAACTTTGATAGGAAAGCAGTGTGCAGATTGATTCTAATTTGGTTATAGTGCCAATGCTTTTACCTCCTTTAGTCAATTCTTTGACTAGTCCAACACCTGGGGATAAAAAGAGGTGAAATTGATCTTTGGCAGTAGCATGAAATTATAGCGGAGTTGAGAGCAGGTTTATACTGGTGTCAAATGGTGCAAGAATCAAAGGGAAAGACATTTTTGAAAGATTGTAATGTTGTTTTCCTCCATATTAAACTGATTTCAATTAAATAAGATTAGCTTTCATGAAAAAAATCAAAGAATGTGACTAGTTAGAAATTGGCAGTAGGGCAGTCATGATCTGTAAGAAGAACAATCATTGATGGCTCCTTCACAAGTACATTACATTAAACATATATGTTCCACACTAATATGGACAAACATTACACTTCCAAATCATCATAGATTCCCAAAAGGTCAACTAAATTCAAAGCATTCCCAGATCTCGAACTCCAGGGAACAAAAACACAAACATTCAATCACCAACAAGCAAATGTGCATTCAAACTGGACCACAAAGAGTAAACCCTTTGACAAGGTTCCAAGACCAAAAAATTACTTTCACAGGTTGTAAATAATCATTAATACAGTGATCTCCTTGAGTTAGATAACTTTTATCTCATTCCAGACTCTTTTTTCCTAAATTAGAACAAGAGAAAAAGGACTTTTGGCCAATTAAATCGATGTACAATTTTCCATGGCATCAACTACACAGCACATATTTAAATGTCTTAATGAAGAGAGTCAATTACTCTCAGATGATCTGTGAAATATCTTCTTGACTACCAAACATAGCCAAATTAACTTCCAGGATACTAATCCAACCTTGCAACCTACTTTTACAATTCTGGCTAGTTAGATCAGTTTAAGTAATTAATTCAGAATGCATAAACCCACTTTCTCATACGGTATTTGATTATCTGTATATCTTTCTATTCCTACGACCTTCAAGTGTGCTGGCCCCGTACCTTCATGGAAACTCTATATTTTAGGTTGAAGTGACGTTTTAAGAATTAGATTTCCCTAGAAATTAGTTTTGGTAAAGCAACTTGCTTTCAGTAACTGACATGTGAGCAGCGTATATGGGAGATGAACAATGAAAAAGATCAGCAAGACATTAATCATAGCGGCGGAATAGATTGCATGTGTGGTTCTGGTCTCAAATAGTTTTTTTTTTCAGTTTAGTACAATTCTATGTAGAAAACAGCTCTTTCAAGCACAGTTCTGTTGAAATTCCCAAAAGGGTGTAGACGTCTTGTTAACAGCGAGTTGAATTTCTGGGATAGCCATGCTAAGGAGAGAGAGTTTTAGATGCAATACTCAAGCATCAAGTACGTTAGAACCAAGTGAGGGAGGTTTACAATCAAGATGTTTGTGATCTTAAGGTTGAATTGGGGGCTTACAATCTTGGTGAGTGGAGGAAATTTGAAGTGAAAGCCTTGTAGTGAAAGACACATAAAACTCAAAACTTCTTTGAATATTTGAAAAATCTTTGAGTGTGTGTGTGATCATTAGGTGATGCCAGGCTTCAGCTTTTGTAAAATGCATTTGATCCTTAAGGAGGTTGTCAATGCTTAATGTCAATTTAAGGTTACTATGAAGCACTAAAAATGGAGAAAATATTAGCAGGGTCAAATGAAGTGTCAAATTTGAATGAAGTTTTTTTCATTTCTTTCCAGTTTATTTTGGAAATACTTTACTGTATATGAAATCTGTAAGGGGAAAGTATCTCTCTGATCCAGGGCATTACTTTTTTCTGTGTTTTTCTTCAACTTGCTTCTCCTTCCCCATACGTGTTGGAAATGGAGTACAGGAACATATGGTTCTGGCATTAAACAATGTATTTAAAACATGCTGCTGCCCATTGCCTTAATGTGCAAGACTAGATTTTCAGTTCTTATTCAATGTACATTCAAAAAGACAAAAAGGTCAAACAAATTTCTCCATTTTGCAGAAAGTAATTTATCAGATATTTGAAACTTGACATAAGATACATGCCACAAAATAGAATCAAAGCATCTTAGTTACAGTTCAGCTCTGGTACCATCACATTCGACAGTACTGAAATTGGAAACATAAAAATGGGAGAAAAGACTGTGAAAAATAGTTTTTTTGACCATAGTTTTGTGGAATATTTTATCAATCGCTCTCCCTTATCTTTCCATAAGCAAAATGTTTATGGAATTCTTTGATCAGAAAGGAATTACAAATCCTTTATTGTAATCACTGTTCTATGTAATATCCTGTCCTTAGATTTTCATGTCTACTGCTCTTCATTCCACAGACTTCCATAAATGAACGCCTCAAGCAGCTTCAAGATGCTCACCGTGACTTTGGCCCAGGGTCCCAGCATTTTTTATCGAGTAAGTTCAGTAAGACATAGTTTGGAGATGTGTGCTTAGTTTATGAAAAGAACAGGAACTCTTTTTATTAACATTCATACAATCAAATAATTAATCACACACTCAGTTGACTTTATTAAATACAGCATATATTTGACTTAAAGTGGTTGAGGATTGACAGAGTCAATCTATGGATGTAATTTTGCTCACTGAGCTGGAAGGTTTGTTTTCAACTGTTTCATGGGCAGCACAGTGGCCCAGTGGTTAGCACTGCTGCCTCACAGCACCAGCGACCCGGGTTCAAATCGTGCCTCAGGCGACTGACTGTGTGGAGTTTGTACATTCTCCCTGTGGTCTGCGTGAATTTCCTCCGGGTGCTCTGGTTTCCTCCCACAGTCCAAAAATGTGCAGGTTAGGTAAATTGGCCATGCTAAATTGCCCATAGTGTTTGGTGAAGGGGAATGGGTCTGGGTAGGTTGCGCTTTGACAGGTCGGTGTGGACTTGTTGGGCAGAAGGGCCTGTTTCCACACTGTAAGTAATCTAATCACCATACTAGGTAATATCATCAGTGAAGCACTGGTGTTATGACCTGCTTTCTATTTATGTGTTTAGGTTCATTGGGTTGGTGATGTCATTTCCTGTTCTTTTTCTCAGAGGTGGTAAATGAGGTCCAAGACGATGCGTTTATCGATAGCGTTCCAGTTGGAATGCCTTGCTTCTAGGAATTTTTGTGTGTGTCTCTGCTTGGCTTGTCCTGTGATGGATGTGTTGTCCCAGTCAAAGTGTCCTTCCTCATCTGTAGGGACACTAGTGATAGTGGGTCATGTTGTTTTGTGGCTAATTGATGTTCATGTATCCTGTTGGCTAGCTTTCTGACTGTTTGTCCAATGTAGTGTTTGCTACAGTTCTTGCAAGGTATTTTGTAAATGATATTCATTTTGCCTGTTGTCTGTATAGGGCCTTTTAAGTTCATTAGATGCTGTTTTAGTGTGTCAGTGGGTTTGTGGGCTACCATGATGCCAAGAGGTCTGAGTAGTCTGGCAGTCATTTCCAAGATGTCTTTGATGTAGGGAAGAGTGACTAGGGTTTCTGGACGCATTTTGTCTGCTTGTTTAAATTTGTTGCTGTGTAATTGGCAGACTGGGTTCATTGGGTGAGAGTGAGGTCTGCAGATGCTGGAGATCAGAGTTGAGAATGTGTTGCTGGAAAAGCACAGCAGGTCAGGCAGCATCCGAGGAGCAGGAAAATGAAGGGCTGTGGCCCAAAACGTCAATTTTCCTGCTCCTTGATGCTGCCTGACCTGATGTGCTCTTCCAGCAACACACTCTCAACTGGGTTCATTGGATACCTGCTCTTTTTGAATACATTGTATAGGTGATTTTCCTGTGCTCTTCGTAGTTCCTCTGTGGTGCAGTGTGGTGGCTCATTGAAATAATGTTCTACTGCAGCTTCATTTGTGGGTGTTGGAATAAATGCTTCTGTACTTCAGTATTTGGTCAGTGTGTGTTGTTTTCATGGTTTGTAGTTCCCCATTGGCTGTTCGCTCTGCTGTGACATCTAGGAATGGCAGTTTGTTGTTGTTTCCCTCCTCTTTAGTGAATTTTATGCCAGTAAGGATATTATTGATGGTCTTGAAGTTTCCTCTAATGTGTTTTGTTTAGTGATGACAAAGGTGTTATTCACGTAGCAGACCCAAAGTTTGGGTTGGATGGTTGACAGAGCTGTTTGTCTCTGCATTACTGCTTCTGCTAAGAACCCTGATATCAGTGATCCCATGGGTGTTCCCTTGGTTTGTCTGTAGGTTTTGTTATTGAAAGTGAAATGGGTGGTAAGGCACAGGTCCACTAGCTTGACAATGTTGTCCTTGCTGGTGTGGTTGGTGGTGTTTGGTTTATGTGTGTTTGGTTCATCTAATAGTGTAATAAGTGTTTCTTTGACCAGGTTGATGTTGATGGATGTGAGCAGGACTGCTACTTCAAAGAAGACCATTATTACATTCTCTTCTATCTTAGTGTCTTTGATGGTGTTCAGGAATTCTTGGGCGGAGTGAGTGGAGTGGCATGAGTTTTCTACTAAGTGTTTTAGTCTTTGGTGTAGTTCCTTGGCTAGTCTGTACGTTGGTGTTCCAGGTAGCGTGACTATGGGTCTAAGGGGAGCTCCTGGTTTGTGAATTTTGGGTAATCCATAGAAGCATGGTGTGTTAGATCCATCTGGTTCCATTTTTTTTGTAAGTCTGTCTTGTTTAACTCTCTGAAGTGTTTTTAGTAGGGATGTGGTTCGGTTCCGTAGTTGTGTAGGTCAGGTCTATCGCCACCTATTGGTAAGTGTCGGTATCTGCAAGCAGTGCGTTCGCTTTCTCAATGTAGTCTGTCCAGTTTAAGACAAAGGTCAAACGTCTTTTGTTTGCAGGTAGGATAACAAAGTTTTTATCTTTTTTGAGTCCTTCTAGTACTTTTCTTTCTTGTATATTCAGTGTGTTTCCTTTCTTTTTCCTGCTTAATGTTGGTGCGACTATCTATCTGATGGTTTGCTGGGTTTCATCTGTGAGTTTGTTGTCTTTCAGTGTTGTTTCTAATGCTGCTTTCTAATCGACTGGGACAACACATCCATCCAAGGTCTGGATGGACACGCACATGAATTCCTAAAAGCATGGCATTTCAACTGCAACCCTATCAATAAACACATCAACTTGGACCCCATTTACCACCTCTGAGAAAAAGAACAGGAAATGACATTAGCATAGGAAATGACATCACCAACTCAAGGAAACCTAAACACATAAGAAGAAAGCAGGTCATAACACCAGTGCTTCACCGGAGGCTCATTGACGATGTTACTTAATATGGTAATGAAATGTCTGAAAACACACCTTCCAGCTCAGTGAGCAATCTTTAATCCAGAACCTCAAACTGAGCTACAAGTCTTCTCAAAGCCTACTAGAGTAAATCTATGTTTAAATTGCATTTAGACTCATCGAATCATACAGTACAAAAGAGGCCATTCAGTCCAGCGAGTTTGTACTGCCAAAAAAATATGATTACCCACATTTGTCCCACTTTCCCACATTAGGCCCATAGGCTCGAATGTGTTTACACTTCAAGTGCTTTTTAAGTACCTTTTAAAAGTTGTAAGGTTTTCTGTCTCACAAATCTCTCAAGCAGACCCCTAGCAAACTCTGGGTGAAGATGTCTTTCCTCATATCCCCTCTAAACCTTCTGCCCTTAACTTTAAAGTTATGCCCTCTTGTTATTGACCCTTTAACTAAGGAGAACAGCTGCTTTCTACTCACCCTGTCCATGCCCCTCATAAACTTATATACCTAATTCTTATGTCTTCCCTCAAGATTCTCTGCTTGAAAGAAAACAAGCTTATCCAACCTGTCCTCATTGCTGAAATGCTCCATCCTGATGAATCCCTTTTGCACCCCGTCCAATGCAATCACATCCTTCCTATAGTGTGGTGAATAGAACTTCACACAGTATTCTAGCTGTAGGCCTAACCAAAATTCTGTATAGCCCTGACATGACTTCCCTGCTCTTCTAATCTATGCCATGATGGAAAAAGGCAAGTATCCTAAATGCCTTCTTAACCATCCTGTTAACCTGTCATGCAGGAATCTGTGGACAAGCACCCTCAAAATTCCTTTGTTCCTTTGAGCTTAATGGTGTTTTCCTATCATTGAGTACTCCCTTGCTTATTCTTTCTTCCAAAGTGCATCACCTCACATTTATGAGAATTAAATTCCATCTGCTACTGATTTGCCTATGTGATCAATCCATTTTACTTACGCTGGTAACCTAACACATTCCTCCTCACTGTCAACCACCCAACCAATGTTTGTGTCATCCACAAACTTACTTGACATACCACCACACTCTTATCTGCCTCATTTATGAATATCACAAATAATAAGGGACCCAGCACTGATCCCTGTGGTATGCCACTGTACGCTGTGTTCCATTCACACACACACACAGCTTTCTTCCACCATATTCTGTCTCCTGTCACTGAGCCAATTTTGGATCCAACTTGCCAAGTTACCCTAGATCCCATGGACCTTTACTTTCGTTATTGGTTTCCCATGTGGCACCTTGACAAAGACATCGCTGAAATCCACATAAACTGCCCTACCCTCATCAAAACACTTGGTCACATCCTCAAAATATTCTGCTAGAATTGTTAGGCATGACCTCTCTCTGACAAAACCATGCTGGGTATCCCTGATCAAACCTTACCTCTCTCAATAGACGTTAATTTTCTCTTGCACTAATTTCTCCAACAGTTTCCCTATCACTGATGTTAGACCAGGGAACTATAGACCAGTGAGTCTCTATCTACCACCCTTCTGGTAAAGTGGAATTGCATTAGCTGTCCTCCAGTCCTCTGGCATCTCCCATGATGCCAGAAATTATTCAAAAATTTGGGTCAAGGCTCCTGTAATTTTCTCTCTTGTCTCCCACAGCAGCCTAGGATACAATTCATCTGGAGCTGGGAATTTCTCCACTTTTAAGTCCTGACAAACCTCTATTATCTCTTTGCTTCTTATAGCAATCTGTTCAAAAACAACACAGACCATCTTCTTGAATTCTGTATTTTCAACCTACTTCTCCCAAGAAAAGACTGTACTTTTCCTCACATTTACTTCTTTTTAATATTCATGTTGAGGTGCTTATATGTAGAAAACAATTCACAATATCCGTTATCCTTCACAGGAGTCACTCATCAATGTCTAGTAACCTGTGTAATTTACTGGTCATTATCTCGGTACCGAACACCATTTTACTAGCATCCAAATAATTGATTTGAGCTTTAAAGTAAAAATTCCTTTAAAAATTCACTTCTCCTGAACTTTGAGAAACATTATAAAATGTACACATCGTCCTTACACATTTAGTCAAAGCAAACTGTAATTTTTCTTGTTATGACAATTAGATCACAGGGACAATCGCCTACATACGTCAAGATGAGAGCTGATGAATTCAAATGTATGACCTAAAATGCAATTTATGCTGTAAAGTGATTTTGTGAATTTTGTTTTCATATTTTCTATCCAAATCTCTGTATGACTCATACTTCCAGCTTCTGTCCAGGTTCCCTGGGAGAGGGCCATCTCACCAAACAAAGTGCCATATTACATCAAGTAAGTAAACCTCGACAACGGTCTCCTCTTCCATCCCACTCATGACACCTCAAATGGAGAGTCGTGCTTTTAGTAACTCATTTAACTTGTAAATTGTCTCAAAATACTTATGATTAACATTAACATTCTTTTTGTTTGTTCGCTTCTGTCCATCTTTCTTGAGTTCTGCTGATTATCTTTCATCTAGTTAGACAATGCTAAAGACATGGGGCAGAATTTTAAGCAAAAATAGAAATTGTTGGAAAATCTCAGCATAACTGGCAGCATCTGTGGAGAGAAATCAGAGTTAATGTTTCAGTTCCGGTGACCCTTCTTCAGCACTTGATACATCAAGTTCTGAAGAAGGATCAACGGACCCGAAACGTTAACTTTGATTTCTCTCCATAGATTTTGCCAGATAGAACATAGAACCTAGAAAAATACAGCGCAGTACAGGCCCTTTGGCCCTCGATGTTGCGCCGATCCAAGCCCACCTAACCTACACTAGCCCACTATCCTCCATATGCCTATCCAATAGAACATAGAACAGTACAGCACAGAACAGGCCCTTCAGCCCACGGTGTTGTGCCGACCACTGATCCTCATGTATGCACCCTCAAATTTCTGTGACCATATGCATGTCCAGTAGTCTCTTAAGTGTCCCCAAAGACCTTGCTTCCACAACTTCTGCTGGCAACGCGTTCCATGCTCTCACAATTCTCTGTGTAAAGAACCCACCTCTGACATCCCCTCTATACTTTCCTCCAATCACCTTAAAACAATGACTCCCCGTGTTAGTCATTTCTGCCCTGGGAAATAGTCTCTGGCTATCGACTCTATCTATGCCTCTCATTACCTTGTATACCTCAATTAGGTCCCCTCTCCTCCTCCTTTTCTCCAATGAAAAAAGTCCAAGCTCAATCAACCTCTCTTCATAAGATAAGCCCTCCAGTCCAGGCAGCATCCTGGTAAACCTCCTCTGAACCCTCTCCAAAGCTTTCACATCTTTCCTATAATAGGACGACCAGAACTGGACGCAATATTCCAAGTGTGGTCTTACCAAAGTTTTATAGAGCTGCAACGAGATCTCATGACTCTTAAACTCAATCCCCCTGTTAATGAAAGCCAAAACACCATATGCTTTCTTAACAATCCTGTCCACTTGGGTGGCCATTTTAAGGGATCTATGCACCTGCACACCAAGATCCCTCTGTTCCTCCACACTGCCAAGAATCCTATCCTTAATCCTGTACTCAGCTTTCAAATTCGACCTTCCAAATGCATCACCTCGCATTTATCCAGGTTGAACTCCATCTGCCACCTCTCAGCCCATCTCTGCACCCT
>NC_057724.1:28086861-28145440 GCF_004010195.1 Chiloscyllium plagiosum
CCTCGCTATCTCGTGGCACCGGTAGTAAACTAGAGAACACTACTCTGTTCGTCCTGCTTTGCAGCTTCCATCCTAACTCCTTGCAATCACTTTTTATATCTTCGGTCCTTTTCCTGGCTATATCATTAGTGCCAATATGTAACAAGATTTCTGGCTGTTCGCCGTCCCCTTTTAGAACCTTATACATCCGATCGGAGACGTCCCGGACCCTGGCACCAGGGAGGCAACATACCTTCCGGGAATCCCGATCCTGACCACAAAATCTCCTGTCGATTCCCCTAACTATCGAGTCCCCTACCACGAGTACTTTTCTATTCTGCCCCCTTCCCTTCTTTGCCACAGTGTCAGGCTCAGTGCCAGAGAACTGACTGCTATGGCTTTCCTCTGGTAGGTCATCCCCCCCAGCAGTATCCAAAACAGTATACTTATTGCTGAGGGGAATGTCCACAGGGGATCTCTGCACTGTCTGTCTGTCCCCTTTCCTCCCCCTAACTTTAACCCATCTATCCTTGTCCTGAGTCTTAGGAGTGACCAACTCCTGGTAACTCCTCTCAATTACCCCCTCAGCCTCCCGAATGATCCGTAGTTCATCCAGCTCCAGCTCCAATTCCCTAACACGGTTTTCAGGGAGTTGGAGTTGGGTGCACTTCCCACAGATTTAGCCAGCAGAGACATGTGCCATGTCTCTCACCTGCCACATTCTGCAGGAGGAGCAAGCAACTGCCCTAGCATCCATACCCGACTTATCTGAACACCCACTCAGTACTAAAGTAGAAACCTTAGTTCAAGTTGCTATAAAATTAATAACAAACTTATATTCAATAGAGGAAGTTTAGAATGAACTTTCCCTTATTAACTAGGTTAGAGGAGGAGAGCGGGTGGGAGACACTACAGTTGTAGAGTCTCGGGTTTAGCCGCCTTGCTGATATATATGGTCACTGCTTTCATTCCCGGCTGCTCCTCCGGTCCTCGTCACGTCCCCCGCTGCTCCCGCTCCTTCTGTGAAAGGGAAAACACCGCTGTCCGCTACCGGTAAGTAATTTTAAAAAATCTGCCTTACCTTAGCTGCAGTCTTTCAGGTTCGTCTTACCTCCGCTGCTGCTCGCACTCAAAAAAAAATTTTAAAAATAAAGAAACAAAGATCTGCTAAGATTTTCCAGCAATTTGTGTTCCTATTTCAGATTCCCAACATCCGCAGTCCTTTCAATTTTTTGTCAAAAGCAGAATTTTAATTTACAGAGAGACACAGGCACATGCAGGTCTCAGGGTCAGGCAGAGTAAAATGATAATAAATAGAGTTGATGATCTGGAAAGCAGCTGTGATCCCACTAACTTCTGTATTTAACGAATGTAGCTTTGAAGGTGAGCAAGGAGGGGTGGCATGTCTGAAAATTAAATGTGCGAGAAGGAAGTCAAAAGCATAATTAAGTGTGCATTCTGGCTTTAACCACCAATGAATCAGTTTCTGAGCTCTCTGAAACACATCAATGTCAACAAGCTGAGAGTACAGCAGGGCTTGACAGGGTAACAGCTGGATAAACTGAATACTGAACAAAAACAGCTCCTTCCTTACCTCAGTAAAAGTCATTTACTCACAAGATTGGTTCAGGTGATTTCACAATGTTGGAAGTCACTTCTACTGTCTTGCACTCTAACTTTTCTAAATTATTTATTTATTTTTCTAAAGATTTTGTACCCAGGTACTCTTATAGCTAAGATGGTGCCGGGAATGGCAACATTGTACTCATTTCAGATTACAATGTCACTGTATTCTTGTACCCTGTACTTGAGTACATGTAACAATCCTCCTTGGTCTACCCTTCATTGCAGTATGGTAGCAGTTTTTAAAATTTTATCTTGCATCTCTGATTAGGGACAGGAGCAGCAAAAATAAACTTATACAATGTCTTTAATGTAATAAAACAAGGCGCTTCACTGGTGCATTATAAAACAAAATATGACGTTGATCCACATTAGAAGATACTTGGGGAGAATTTTCATGGAATCAGGTAGAATCCCGGGATGGGGTGAAGGTGGCAGCCCCAAACCAATTCTTGAATTCCTGACACCATTCCCAGCATCTCCAGGTTTCAACAGTCCCAGTTGAGGTTAAGGGCTAACTGAGGTCATATGTCTGCACATCTCATTCCAGACCTCACTGATTCCAGTGAAACAATGGACATTCTCTAGTCCTTCGGAATTGTCATGGAGTCAGGGCCAGGATTTTAAAACTTGTTATTCATGGCACCTCCAAGCTATCGTGCACCATAGAATAGATGAGCAAATCCATTGAAAGGTAGGTTCGAAAGGTTTTACTCATACTCCCCTGCCATGCTATGCCCGCTGCCCAGTCCATGACCCCTCCCACCCTTCATGCCAAGTTATGGCCCCTCATATTGTCCATGAAAAGTTATGGCAATTACATATCCATTCCCACTCTATAGAAGAAATGGACCCTATAGTGACAATAGAGTGTGTTGAGCTTTAAAAAGTCATTCATTCATAATTTTACACTTGTGCTTTTAGAGTTTCATTAGTTGAAACTGCTACCAATTAAATCTTCTTGTTTCTGGAGGTGAGAGTGGAGATGGGTTTAAGAAGATGGTTTGCAGTATAGATAAGGCCAAGGGTTATCTGTGCTGCAGCAGCAGCCTTTTCCCTCAGCTAACTGGCAGTCATTTTAGGTCAGTGCTGCTATCTGCTGTATCCTGAGACAAAGCCTTCCTGCAAGAGATACCCACAGGTGCAATGAGTCATTGACAAATGGCAATGAAAATGACATCTGATCATCCACAGGTATACATCAGTAGGGAGG
Source organism: Chiloscyllium plagiosum (assembly GCF_004010195.1). Classification (NCBI taxonomy): domain Eukaryota; kingdom Metazoa; phylum Chordata; class Chondrichthyes; order Orectolobiformes; family Hemiscylliidae; genus Chiloscyllium; species Chiloscyllium plagiosum. The sequence goes on from NC_057724.1 coordinate 28,089,677, forward strand.
GATTCACTCCATTAATGTTCAGCTGGAAGGTTTTCTTTGCATTGCATATGCAGGTTCTCCTGGGAGCTGCCATGATTAAATGCCAGTGGCATCTCATAGAACTTTGCTTCACCAGACTTCTCTCTGGAGATAAGGGTGAGGATGTGACTGATGGCGTCTACAGTACTTGCATCCCTTGCATCCCTACCACTGACATAAAGGAAAGATACAATCAGGGCCACACCAGCACAGCATGAGCATTGAGAAAGTTAGCAGGGAGGTAGAAATGTGATTTGGACAATCTTTAGCGTGCATCAGTAAAGTGCCCAGAATGGTAATAACCTGCTGTACCTTGCACAATGTTGAGCTTGAGAGAGGACTGGAACTGCATAAGGAGCAGGGTGATGATCATTCAATATCCTAAGAGGTAGAGAAGTGTGAAGAGGAGTAGCAGATGAGGGGCCCTCCTGTAGTCTGTCACCTAGCTGCCAGGGATGCCTGTGATAGATTTCTACAAGGATACTAATCTGAGTTTGTGAAGCTATATAGCACATGAATGTAGAGCCAGAGGCAGGCTGCTCATTTTCCTGCCTTGATTACTCAGATGTACAAGGTGGACAATTCCTGATTTTGGGTGCCCAACCAAAGACAGGCCCACAAGCACTTATGCAGGGCCAGATCCTATCAATAAGATAGGAGTCAGTTTGTGGCCTCTGACTAAGGAGTGGGCAGCCAGGAGATGGGAAGTGAAAGCAGCTTGAGCAGAGTCAGACAGGTGAAGTTTTGCATGGCCAAGCAAGGCTTTCTTCAGATACTTAGCTGGTGATCTGAGCATGCAGATGATGACCAGAATGCAATTAGTCTCTTCCTGCATCAGATGCTCCATGAAAATGGTGACTGTCTGTGTGGAAGTGGTCATCAGCAACAAGACCTGAAACATCAATGGTAGAGATGGGATCCTTCAATCTCCATCCCAGGATATGCTGAGCCACTGAAAATGTCAAAAGTTATTAACACATTTCCTGTTGCTGCTCCACAATTTTCGTCTTTCCAACCTCTAGCCTCAATACCTGTGCTCAACTGAACAGAGCTCAATGAGTTCTGCGATCTTTATTGGGGACTTTTCAATATTGTCTCTGTCCCCTAACACCAGTTATGAAGTGTGACTAACCATGTGACAACCTATCTCCCTGCATTGGAGGTCTTGCTAAGGTTGGTATATCTGAGCTGACAGAGGCTGCATGTTTATCAAGTGATGGGGCTCCATCAGAATGCTCACAATCTCCTCTGAGAAATCCTTAGCCTCCCCTCATGCCAACTGCAGCAAAAAAATCCCAGGGAGCCCAATGAGAGATGAAAGATATGAAATAGATTTGACGAGAGGAAAGGATCAAAGTAATCATGGTGCAGTTATTGGATTTCAGTTCATGTTAACAACAGTTAAATTTAAGTAAGTGTTGTGTTCCATGTGGCTTTATCGTATGGAATACTGATAATCTCTATCAACTCCATCACCTCCTCTCTGCAGTGTTCAGGATGTCCATGACTGATGGGTGACCCCAGGTTTTATCTCTTTCCCTTGAGCTCTGTACTCTCTTTCCTACAAGGAGACAAACTAAGAACCGAGAATTTGAGAAATGGAATGTTTTGAGAGGATGGTGTTTTGATCCGCATGGAGAACCATAACAAATCATCCAAATTTACTAGTTAACCACCAAATGAAGAGCTTCCCATCAAGATCCCACTTGTTATAGCTTTTAACTTTAGCACAAATCAGAACCAATACAAATTGAACTTTAGTTAACAGGCAAATGATGCATCAAATAAAAAGGTAAAATTAACTTTAGATAGTTGATGCAACAAAGATGCTTCTATTATGTTAATGTAAGCATTAGTTAAGCAGTTGGTTGGGGTTATTTGATCAATTAATTAACTGGATGGATACAAACATAAAAGAGGAGCAGATGTAACTGCTGTATTGAGGTTGCAGTAAAACTAAGTAGCTAATAAAAATCTATCCTCAAAGAAAGTTACCTTTATTTCTGACTTACCAACTGGCTTGGATCCAACTTAACATTTGCCAACTACAGACAACCATATCACTCTGTGAAGACATGTAGCATCATGTGCAATTCCAAAGTTTTCGGACTCAGCCTCTAGTGTGTAGGATCTCTCACCTCACCACTCAATTAATTCAACTTATAAGTCATTTCATTGTTAGCCATATTCCAACTGAGATCCCCAGAGATGTTCACAAACCAAACATCAGACTTTTGCACAACCTCCTTAAGTAGGTGCATAATAGTTTTGATGACATAATTAATCAGAGGTGCCTATAATTGACTCCATTCATAAACCCAATTAAATAATCTGGTCAGTTCTGGCAAAGCTCAGCCACAGTGGCTCAGTGGTAAGCACTGCTGCCTCACAGTGCCAGGGACCCAGGCTTGACCCTCGGGTGACTGTCTACACGAAGTTCTCCCTGCGTCTGCATGGGTTTCCTCTGGGTACCCAAATTTCCTCCCATCATCCAAAGATGTGCATTTTAGGTGAATTGGCCATGCTAAATTGCCCATGTTGTTCAGGGATGTGTAGGTTAGAGGAAATTAATCAGGGGAAATGGAAAGTGATGGGTTAGTGGAATGGGTTTGGGCGGGATACTCTTTGGAGGGTCAGCATGGACTTGTTGGGCCAAATGGCCTGTTTCCACACTGTGGGGACTCTATGATAAAATTGGCCAAGTCACGGTCTCTGCTCCATCCCTTTAAGTTTCTGTCCTCCTTAACTGTAGGACAGCTCCTGCAGTGTAAATGTACCTTCTCTATTGTAGCTTTCCCCTGTCTTTTGTGACTGGGCACACACTTTTCATATTAATTTCCTTTCTGTTGATCTTGCTTCTCGGTCAAGGATCAGTCTTTCTTACCATCCAAGAAAATTACAATTGTTCCATTTCAAACTGTTGCAAACTCTTCAAAGTCTTTTCAATATTCTTCAAAATAATTACAAAGTTTGTAAACTATTTTTTAAAAATTAAAGGTTTTCCTGACTCTAATGCTTCTGGGACAAATGTCACAACAAAAGGACAACATTTGTGGAGGGTGACAGTGAGTGATGTGTATTAGATAGCAACTGGGCTGAATCTTGTGTTTGGCCATTCAGATGGGGTTGGAGGTGTTTGGAGACAGAGTAATGTGTGGAGGTGCCAAGTCTGTTGGTCTGAAGAGCAGTTTGTAGTACAATGCAGGGGATTCCGAATGTGGGGTTTGCTAGTTCAATGTAGAATGCCATTTACCTTTCCTGCCCTCAAGAGCATTGAACCTTTTGCGGCTCTGAAGCAACCTCCTCGGGGAGCAGTCCTGCTGCTGACCTCATGAGTAACTTGTAAGCATGCTCATTTGGTTTCAGTAGCCTGCCTCTTCCTCCTGTCTGCTGGGAACAGTGTTTCTCTCCAGCCTATGCACTTCCAGAAATGTTTCAGCCAGCTGGGGATCTGCCTTCCCATGGAAAGATTTACAGCACTGAAACAAGCCATTCAACTTGTTGTATTTGATAGTTATCCAGCATAATCAGACCTTCCAGTTCTCACCCATAACCCTATACTTTACGCCACCTCAATGGATTGTCAAGGAGTTTTAAAGTGCATTGAGGATTTCTGCCTTTCCCACCTTCCCAAACCCCCAACATGGCACATAACACTGACTTACATTTAACTAATGTTAACACAAACTGAAATCCGATAAATTGCACAATGGTTACTTTGGTCCTTCCCTTCTAGTCAATTCTAATTCAAGTTTTTCATCTCTCATTGGGTTCTCTGAGTTTTTTATTGCTGCAGTTGTCATGAGTTGAGGCTAAGAGGCTCAGGGGAGATTGTGAGCATTCTGATGCAGCTCCATCACTTGATAAATATGCAGCATCTATCAGTTCAGATATACCACTCTTAGCGGGACCCTGCGATTCAGGGAGATAGGTTGCCACCTGGTTTGTCACACTTCATAACTGGTGGTAGGGAAAGAAACAATTGTGGAAATTCCCCTCTGGGTGAAAACGTTCCTCCTCAATTCTCCTCTATTCCTTATACAGATTGCCTTAAATGAATGGCCTAGTTATTGACTCTCTGCTAGTTCAGATACTGTCAACTCCATTTACACCCATCATACTTTGATACAATGTTTTCCCATGGTAAGAGTGCATTATTAAAGTTGTTGTCTGTGTTCTGACATTATAGAGTATGTAAGGGATCCTAACGAATGGCACCTCACCACTCAGTGATCTGATGGTGAGGGCTGGTTGAGGGGGAGGGATGGGAGCAGAGATGGTGATAATTAGTTAAGGCGGGACCTCCACCCTCAGCTGGGCAGGAACTCTTACAAGTGCTGTTAGCCAATCAAATGACCGGCAGCTCTCTGATGTCAGCAGTACCACTGGAAATGGCCAAGTGACTGGGGAAACATTGCCAAAGCTTTCAGCTCACAACAGACAAGATATTGATCAATTCTTGTACACAATTAAGGAGGTATCATCTCGGTCATAGATGCAGGCAGGAGACTCTTCAGGAATTCAAGAGAATTATTCTTTCCAACAATCTTCATCCTTGTAGCATGTTTAATGATAAAAGCTCTCCAAGGTGTTTTATATGTTTACATAAGGAAAATGAGTGCCAAATGAGAGATATTAGGAGTAACATAAACCTTGATCAAAAACATAGGTCATGAGGAAATATATAAAGATGCAGACAACTGCATTGTGTTTCAGATGGGAAGTTATACAAAGTAGATCTGAGGTCAGTGAAAGCTCTGTCAACATGGCAAGTGAAAGCAGAGAAAGAATTACAGATGACATATGCAAATGAATGGACAGTTCAAAATGTTGATTAGAATAAAAGGAGGTTATAAAGATAAAGTGCAGCCAAGTCACAGAAGATCTAGAGTAAGTAAACATGATCTTTGCAGATAGAGGTACATGGGGCAAACAGTGTGAGGTATTTTCAAATCTATTTAAATTAATTTATGGAGAAGACCATGGATGATATAGACTTAGTGAAGACATCTTAGAGTACCTTATACTCTGAAGGCAATATAGGCATGTATAAATATTTTCATGGCATAATTTCTGTGTTAGAGTGGAAATAAACTGTCAGTGATGAACATGATGTGTTCTTTAAAGCACGGTTCAAATTATGAACTGTTTGGTAAGTTGCTGGTAAGTTAGGAAAGTTGCTGGATAGCAGAATTGAAGTTCAAGCCAGATGTTACCGACAATGACTTTGGGCTTCCTCATACTCAGCATCATGGAAGTGATGGAAGGAAGTGGCATTTCCAGAAATGTGCATAATAGTGTGTGTGTGTGTGTGTGTGTGTGTGTGTGTGTGGTGTGCTTGCCCCTCCCAGTCTTCTCATTTCTGGCCTTCCCCTCGGTTCCTGCACTCACAACCTCCCCAACTCGCTGCAGCTCCCAGTCTCAGTGCCAACCTTTGACTCTCTCCCTGACCAGTGATGAAGCATTTATTGTGCCATCACCATGCTGGGAAAGTGGTGACATTATCAGTACATACACAGGAGCTGCCTCTGGCCTATCCTTTCACAACCAGATGAGGACACTTGTCATATCCGTGCATGCAGAGTTGCATTTGGTGTAATGGCTCTATTGTTGGAAATAGTGGAGCAGCAAAGTTGGGATTCAATTTTCTAACTGACTACTTACTCCAAGTATTCACAAGGACAGCATAAACAATAGTCTCTCCAGATGGCGAGAATCTTTAAAAATTAATGACTTTGCTATAAAATAATAATATAAAGGCCCGAGGCCTATACGTCACAAAACATAAAGATATCTATCCCAGAGTTCTAATGAAGTTCAGCCTGGAGTTTTATGCAACAGTGACCATTATAAGGAACAGTGGGAGCTACCACTAGGTTAAAACCATGTCAGTGTGTCACCCACATTCAAACAGGGTATCTCAATAAACTGCAGAAACATTAGTCTCTCTTATACTTAAAGTAATTGCAAGGCTGTTAGTTTAACATCTGTGATAGGGAAAGTTTTGGAATCTTTAATTAAAACTAAAATGATACATTATCTAAGTGAAGAGAAAGTAATTGGAAGCAGCCAATTTGAATTTCAGAAATGACAAGCCCGATAGTTTTCTTTGAGGAAATGAGAACTAGGCTAGTTCTAATTTACATAATGAGAAGAGGTTGAAATGGCTAATGAAATTAAACAAGGTAAGATTATGAATTTGGAGGGGGCAGCTGAGGAGTTACAGAATGAGTAAATAGTTTGGTTGTTAGTACAATTAGAAATAAAAGTTAATGCAGACAAACATGACACAGCGGATGTAAAAGTAGGTGACTCGTTTTCCAAAGGAAATTCATGTCACCTATTCATTCTTGCAATATGGACACTATTAGCAAGATCAGTTAGCCCATTCCTAGTTGTCTTACAAAAGCCAATGATTTAATAGTAGACCTTCATCCTGGGTCTGTGAAGAACACCCCCAGTTTTATTAATATTTTCTAGAATTTCGATCCAGTGATGAGGAAGGACTTGATACATGTCCAAGTCAGGTCAGTACATGGCTTAATACCGATGAGGGTCACAACGTCATGACCACATTTAAAGTGCTCTTTGCAGTCAGTTTGCTGCTTGCCCACTTTTGGGCCTTCATTAAAGTCAGAGGTGGATAGGTCAAAGATCATTTGTTTCATGAATCTGATTTTCAAAGTTTTAAACATCAAACCCAATCCCATCCTTTCATTAGTCTCAATCCTCCTTTAGTGTCAAAGCTCTGAATTATGAAAGAAGTTGAGAAGGAATTTTACTTTTCAGCATAGTAAAGAAGATATTTGTGGACTTATTGACAGTTTAAGGGCTCTGTGAGAATGAAGAAGACAAATCTGAAATATGGCTGTAATGTGTGTGAGTAAGGTATGGACAGGTGCCTGGGTTAAAACTAGATAAATTAAGGACTAGTATCAGGAAATTCTTTCTCACACACAGACATAATCAATATGTAAAATACAAATTTGAAGTCAAAAGCCTTGGAATTATTTATAAAGCAATTAGATTCTATAATGGAGGCACTTCAGGGTGTTGATCAGTGAATTTACATGACCTGAGTGGCCTTTCTTATCGATAATGTTCAAGTGATCAACCTAGATTGAATGAAGTGCCGAGGACAGGAAGATAAATATCATTTTTGCATCAATATTAAAAATTACATTCTGAACTTTAAAGAAAGAGTGCAAAGAAAAGCTTAGTTATTGTGAAAAGTTTAGTTCAAGCATGTCGATCTCCCAATATGACACACAACTCATCTGCGGCTGAAACCCCCATTCATGTATTTTGTTACCTCAGAACTTAATTATTCCATTGTGCTCTAGGCCACCTCCCATCTTCTGCAGTCTGTAAACTTAAACAAACCCAAAATGAATGTTATTGTAATGTGGTTCGGCTGGGTTTTTGTCAGACTAGAAGATTACCATCCCAGGAACGAAAATAAAAGTGCAACAATTCCTGTGAATAGCCGTGTGCACTTCCTCTTTTATATTATTTCTTCCCACCAACTTCCCTGCCCCATATCTCTCCTGTCTGCCATTCATCTCTTTCCCCAAAACGTCAGTACACTCCTCCACTGCCAGGACTTTCCCTATCCCTTCTTCCTCTCAGCCCAACCATAATTCTTGCTTCAGGGTATTTTGTATCCTTGCAAAATGGCCGCACATACAGTTAACAAAATAATTTATTAGCATGTTAGGTAACTAGTGCTGCCACACACTAAAATATAGATGGCAGATCTAAGAGTGCTGGGAAGTAGTTGTAGGAGCTGTGAGAAGCAAGGAATGGGGTGGTAGGAAGCAAACTAGAGGGAAATTGGTACAGTGATGCACATGGAACAATGAGAACCTGCCATGATGAGTACAGGATATCTTGGCAGATACAAAAAGACACAAACAGAGATAGCCTACCTCCTAGCTGAGGTGCTATAGCTGGTGCACAATGGCAAGACTGGGCAGGCAAGGATCAGAAGTGCAAGCAAAGGGGTGACAAAGAGAAGTGAGGTGGCAAAGGCCAATTATCATGAAAATGAAAATATAAGCGTTAAATAAATAATGCCTGAAGGGAAGGTTAAAATTAACAAAATCTTAAATTGAAATGAGTGTGCTGAGAAGAATCACTCAGTGTCAGGAAAAAAAGGACACAGGAGATGGAGTTTTGAGAAATGGCATTGCCTCAGTTACAATGAGGAGTGAAAGGTGAATATAGTGTGAATCATTTACAGCTTAGATACATCTTACAGATTTATACTAAAACTCAAACATTATAGAAAAACTGATATTCAAATGCGACCTGCCTCCATTAGAGGTACATGTTATGCAGAAACTTTTAATAATTTAGGGGCACAATACATAGACTGTATTCTGCTTGACTGATGTATATGGCTTGGAATGGTTGGGAGTGGAACATTGGTTGTTTAGTGTGTGCCAAAGGAGCTGTATTAATTGCTGTCTTAAGGATGTCAATTTGTGTTCAGACAGAAAGACCGCCCACAAACCTTCCTGGCCCTGACTTACTCAGAAGGAGGTGGGAAGGCAGATCTGCACCCTGCACACTCCTGCCAATCATTCCTTCCCACTATCCCCAGACATGCATGGAAGGTCATTAATTCCATACGAATGCTTCTTTCAAAGACCATATTGTAAAGCATACAGCATTGACCACTTAAACATGTCAACTTTCTCTATGCTACACTAAATCTTAACATACCAGCAAGTTCTCAAAATCCCTTTCAAGCCAACCTGACAGTCTTTGAATTCAAACAATTAGAGAATCGTTGGGCTCCTCAGGATTGAAACACTTCTTGATATTTAGCTTTAATCTTTGTACATATACGCAATGTTGAAGAGCAAGTAAAATCAGCTGGTCCATCACTATACAACCTGCCCCAATTTAGGCAGAGCTACAAATCAAAAAGGTTGGAGTAATTATCTTCCATCAGTGCTAATGTTGTTATTCTTGGGCACAAATTTGCATACCTTCTAAATATTTGGGATAAAATAGCTCTTATATAAAAGGGGACCGTAACCTGCGCAAACAACAAGTGAAATAAATGATATCTTGTGAATCAGGAAGACCGCACAACTGGAAATGTTGGGTGTGTCTTATAGTCCATGCTCCATGGTGACCTTGAACTTGGTCACTTTGAGTTCCTTCCATTATTCCAGAAGTTGCATGTTATATTCTAGAACTTTTTTTTAAGAAAGGAACTTCTCTTATCAACAATATGATCTTTCCTGCTGTTTTCTTTGAATGTTGCCTGCTCAGTTTTCTCTTTCATGTCACCTTTTAATGGGAGAAATGAACGTGATGTGAGTGTGAAGTAAGTTCTGCATAAATATTCACACTCCCATTAATTACAGTTTGACAAGCTGTTAAAAAAGCAAAAGTCCCAGCATGTTAGAGGCATTATTTATTCAGAAGAACATGTTTAGGATCCTGGGCAAAAATGAACACTCATACCATCAGTGTGAAAGCACAAATTGATTACTCTTTAACACTCATTTCATTTACTAAATTATCCACAGTGCAAAGTGAATACTTTGGAGAGCAAATGTTTGTGATTGGAAGGAGGAAGATTCACTGAAGTTAGAAGAATTAGCCTTGGCAGGAAACCAGATGGTGTTCTGCTGCAAGGGCAGATTAATGGCAAGTGTTGCTCTTTTTAGTAGCAGAAGTTATGATAAAGTTGGTATCAAAGTTTCCTGAATGATCAAATTATAGGCAGTTTAATTTTCTCTCCTTATTCCATTCTGCACATTGTATTTCATTGCATAAACTAAAAGCAACACTCATGTTGGACTCAAAGTTGTAATTTTTCTCCTCTCTTCACAGATGCTATTAGTCCTGCTGAGTTTCTCCAGCTGAGTTTCTCCAGCACTTGCTATATGAATATCATTGCATTCCTGATTCATTCAGTGGCTAACTTATTTCAAATTAAAATTAAGATTCCTAATATAAATGTTCAGTGCTTGTGATGAAATGGATTAGATGGAATGCAAACATATTAAAACTTACCAATGTGATAGACAGAATTTAGGCAAGAGACTGAAGAGTGATGGGTGAGATTGAATTATGATATACCAGATCTGAGAGAAGAGTGAAGCATGCAGTAACATCAGTTACTTCATTGATGCAAATCAGAATTAACTTCATACATCTTTGATTTGTAACTCTGTCCAAATTGTCAATTAATGAAATTGTCTCAAAATTGTGGTGGTAGCATTAAAACAGAGTAGACATTACATATGGTCATTAACATCACCGGGGAACTATCCATGATATTGTCCGCAGCTGGGGCAATGTGCACAAAATCACACCTGACCAAAGTCCGCTTGATGATGATTTTGTGATTGTATTTGAATCATTGCACAATTTGAGCAATTAAAGACTAAGTTAGACAAAGGAAGAGAGGTTCCATTCAAGCAACCACAACTGCTGTTGTATTCTGCCATCCTTTGTGTTTCTCCTTATTTATTCTCAATTTCTGAACTTATAATCATTTGACAAGCTTTCTGTACTTTCTTTAACCACTTCATACCATGGATAGTTATGAACTGTGTGGGCAAAGGGGAAAATTAACAGCATGATTTGATATTTCAGAGGTACTAAGTGTTTTACTGTGCCCTATGGTCAGAACTAAGACGACACCAGATTAAAGTCCAAAAGGTTTATTTGAAATCACCTGATGAAGGGGCACTCTCCAAAAGCTTGGTGATTTCAAATAAACTTGTTGAACTATAATCTGGTGTCGTCTGACTTCTGATCTTGTCCACCCAGTCCAACATCAGCAAATGCACTTCATGGCTACTGTGCCCTATGTTTATGTGGACTGTTTTGAAGAAGTGGCATTAGATTTAGTTGGGGAAGTTCTCGTCTCAGGTAGGTGATACCAGGTAAATCTGTCAACATTGGAAATCTAAAATAAGAAGAGAAAAAGGCCAGAAATGCAATAGGCATGTTTAAAATATTATTCTAACTTTTTCTTGCTGATAATTGTTTCTTTCTGAGATGTTCTCATTTTGTAACTATTTTTGTAACAATGTAGGGTTATGATTAATTCCTTTTTGATTAGGAGTCTTTTGAATTTAAAAATTGGATTGAAGGATGCTTCTTTAGATGTCGCATTTAATTGGCTCAGTTGTCTTTCAAATGTATTTCTCTACTGGGTAGCATCTTCCAAATTAGGCATGAGTAAAATATGAAAAAACATCCTGAATTCATAACATCATTAAAATTTCAAGCTCAGACAATCTACAAACATGAGAATTTGCCATTTTGAAATGCCATGTCAATGCAAGGTTTTGATGGTAAACTGGCTTATTCCAGTTGTAAAAATAACTTGCATGCAAATAAGAGAATGGAGGTCAACATACAGATCAATGTTTCAGAGAGGTATTTACAGATTTTGCTTTTATTGATGAGGTTTCAACACCGTCTATAGTTTCCTATAGCCAGCAGCAGTCATCCTCAATCCATACAAAGGAAAGGTTCTCTGGACCCATGACAATAACTGCAGTGATCAGTATCTAGGAAATTGTGATATCATGTATTGATCCATTCCTGATTTGACTGGAAGAGCACAAATGTTGCCAAGGCTTATACTTACAAGTAATCTGCACAAGGTGACATTTAAAGCAAGTGCCCCATTGTTTCTCCAGTAGCTCCTTTTACCTACTGTGATAGTGAGATGGGATAATTTTAGGAATCATGTGAATTGGGTACTTCAGACTGGCTGCCATGCCTCTTCTGATGACCAGGTGAGGGGTATAATGGGTGATTGACCAGATTTATCTTCTATAGGCTAACAAAAGATTAAACTTAATCATTTAAACCTCTGCTTTGCAGAGCTAAATGGCCTTGGTCACAGTGCTGGAGTGGTACTAGTATTGGCCAAGGTGGCCTTGGGCTCTGGAGGAATGGGATATCAGTAGGGAATATTGTGTTACTTTGTTGCTAGCCAATGATTCCAGCTGGAAGGTATATGGATGGGTGTTCAGGTGAGGACTAAATTGAGCAGCACTGGATCTTCTTCTAGCAAATCAACTCACTGGTAATCACTGTTCACATTCACTTTTGAAAAAACCCACCAAGATGAGACATCATTGCATAATCAATATAAATAAACTAATACTCAAAAATGGATCACAACCTGCAGAATTGTGGAAATGTGGGAAATTTTTATTTGACTTCCAACACTGACATTTTATTTCAATGATCAAAACTCAAAGAATGCATTTGTTTTCTAATATCACCTGAAAATATGTTTGTAACCTGACATTAGTTATTGACCTTTGTCTTTCTTAAGTAGCTATCATACCTCCATGAGGATCCATAACTATCATAAGAGAGCTTCTCAAATCAATTGCCTCGTAATTCATCACAAGTCATGACTCAAACATCAATCCACTTGTTTTGATGAAAAGTCATCTAATCTTTAACCATTAGCTTGCTCTCTTTCTCTCTGGATGTCGCCTGACCCCCTGTGATTTCCAGCATTATTTTGTTTTCAGTATCAACTTTGTTTTCTTGTTCTGAGATTTTCAGCAAATTTTAGAAAGTGTTGTCATCTAATGTTCTTTCTTCATTCTTTTAGTCATCAGGGCCAGACCACATGCTGGGATCACCCAAAGATGACCGAATTGTACCAGTCACTTGGTAAGATTTCCAATCCAAGTTCGAGGCATACTTTATTCCAGATGTTCACAGCAACCCTGTGACATTCAGTGAGTCAGATGTTGTTTGGAAACCTCTCTGAAATATGGATAAAAAGAAAAATTAAACTCACTTGAGTTATTGATGCTGACTGTTGCAGCATGACATGGTTTTATGTGGGGGAGATCGTGCCTTACCAACTTAATAGAGTTCTTTAAGGAAGTGACCAAGTTGATAGATGAAGGAAGGGCTGTAGATGTCATATACATGGACTTTAGTAAGGTGTTTGATAAAGTTCCCCATGGTAAACTAATGGGGAAAGTGAAGTAACATGGTGTGCAGGGTGTTCTAGCTAGGTGGATAAAGAACTGGTTGAACAACAAGAAACAGAGAGTAGTAGTTGAAGGGAGTTTCTCAAAATGGAGAAAGGTGACCAGTGGTGTTCTATAAATGATCTGGAAGAGGGCATTGGTGGTCTGATCAGTAAGTTTGCAGCTGAGATGAAGATTGGTGGAGTAGCAGAAAGCATAAGGGACTGTCAAAGAATGCAGGAGAATATAGATAGACTGGAGAGTTGGGCAGAAAAGTTGCAGATGGAGTTCAATCCGAGCAAATGTGAAGTGATGCATTTTGCAAGGTCTAACTCTAGAGTGAACTATACTGTAAACGGAAGAGCCTTGGGGAAATTTGATGAGCAGAAAAATCTGGGAGTTCAGGTCCATTGTACCCTGAAGGTGGCTGCACAGGTGAATAGAGTGGTCAAGAAGGCATATGGTATGCTTGCCTTCATCAGACGGGGTATTGAGTATAAGAGCTGGCAGGTCATGTTAAAATTGTACAAGACTTGGTTCGGCTGCATTTAGAATACTGTGTACAGTTCTGGTCGCCACATTACCAAAAGGATGTGGACGCTTTGGAGAGGGTGCAGAGAAGGTTTACGAGGATGTTGCCTGGTATGGAAGGTGCTAGCTATGAAGAGAGGTTGAGTAGGTTAGGATTGTTTTCATTAGAAAAAAGGAGATTGAGGAGGGTACCTGGTTGAGGTCTACAAAATCATGATGGTTATAGACATGGTGGATAGAGATAAGCTTTTTCCCAGGGTGAAGGATTCAATATCGAGAGGTCATGCTTTCAAGGTGTGAGGTGAAAAGTTTAAGGGGGATACACGTGGCAAGTACTTCACACAGAGGGTGGTAGGTGCCTGGAATGTGTTGCCAGCAGAGGGAGTAGAGGCAGGCATGGTAGATTCATTTAAGGTTCGTCTGGACAGATGCATGAATAGGTGGGGAGCAGAGGGGGATACAGATCTTTAGAAATTGGGCAATAGGTGTAGACAGTAGATTTGGATTGGCACAGTCTTGGAAAATGAAGGACCTGTTCCTGGGCTGTAAATTTTCTTTGTTCTTTGTTCTTTGTTGACTTTGCAAATCCATTTCTCTCTCTTGCTGTTCTGCTGGAAGTATCATCCTGAATCATTCACTACTTATTAACAATTGTAATATAATTTCCTCTCACAAGGAGAATAATGTGAAGTAATAGATATTTTGTTCTTTTCCACTTTTTCTTAACAGCTGCTCTGAATAACATCAAATTTTCAGCCTACAGAACTGCCATGAAACTGAGGCGTGTGCAGAAGGCACTCCGCTGTAAGTTTGATTTCTATGTCCTCAAGGAACTGCATTCTCTGCCAATGGGCATGAAGCTTTCAGGCAGTGGTTTTCCTTGTCATAAGCTCATATAAATCTATGTTGGGCTGTCAACAAAGTTAAACTAGTTCAGAACCTGATTTGGAATAACATATAAGTTCACCAACTTGAATTAATTGTGTTGCACATTACCCTTGTCCTGAAGCTGCTTCAGTTTGTAGACCTGCCTGGAAGCCCTTATTTGCACTTCAAGCCTCAACTACAGGGATGCTCATACCATTTCAATACCTCTGACATTGTGGTCCTATTATCGGACAATCAGGCCTATTTGGTACCCATTAAAAGTTGATGAGCCACAGGGACTTGTGGGTATATCTTGACCTAAAGCAAAATTGAAAAATTAGTGAATTTTAAAAAATTATCTCTCCCAACTCCAGTTTCTGTTGAGGTTAAAAATAATACAAGTTGGTCTACTGACTTACTATCGCCTGTTTTTTACTACTTCATAGAGTCAAGATCTCCCCACTTGAATTGGTTAAAATCTGATCAGCAAAACTCTGGATTTTCATTTAAATATCCTGTTTGCCCATAGTGTAATGAAAATATTTTAGAAACACAAAAGGAAAAGTATTAAGAAATCTCAGCTCCTTAGAGATTATGTGAAACATACTCTGACTGCCTTGAAAGACACCAGCGAATCAATCCTGAATTAGTGGAATAGCTCCATATACAGTGTATGCTTCAGGACTGCATTACCTGCTTTACTAGCAATGTTGCTAAATGGAAGTGCTAAGTTGAGGCCAGCTCCTTCCTACAAAGAGGAACATTTACTACTGTCCTGTAATTATCCATGCCTCCTCTCAAGGTGGGGTTTGCAGTTTGAGGTTTGGGAATAGGCCAATCTGCTGTCTTTTTCAGCTGCAATGGGTTTGTGCATCACAGAAAAACCTAAACAAATGGAAAGAGGATGAAAACTTTTTGAAAGGTAGAGGTTTCACCTTCCACAAATGAACAGTCAACACTATGAAACTTCTCTGCTCCTTGCCTCTCAAATATGGTTGCTCTTTTTATTTAGATTAGATTACTTACAGTGTGGAAACAGGCCCTTCGGCCCAACAAGTCCACACTGACTCTCCGACGAGCAACCCACCCAGACCTATTCCCCTACACCTAACACTACGAGCAATTTAGCATGGTCAATTCACCTAACCTGCACATCTTTGGACTGTGGGAGGAAACCAGAGCACCCGGAAGAAACGCATGTAGACATGGGGAGAATGTGCAAACTCCACACAGCCAGTTGCCTGAGGCGGGAATTGAACCCAGGTCTCTGGTGCTGTGAGGCAGCAGTGCTAACCACTGTGCCACCGTGCTCTGATCAGAGATTTATAAAAGCATCAGACAGCATCTGTTGCATTTGGAAAAGGATATTGAAAATCAAGGTGACAGGCGACTATTCTAACTTACTGCTTTTAAGGGGAACTGATATCTTCTTGTGACATTTTGCTGGGCTAACATTTAAATGTAAACGCTGAACATTAACTGCAATTCATTTTCACTCTGGAGAATATGTCTTGGGAGTTTGTTCTTAAATTTCTTATACTGTCATTGGTGACATTATGCTGATTGTAAATACTATGTTTTACATTGTTCATTTTCTGTGTCTGCGTTATCACTGTCAGTGGACCTGTTGAGCATGGCCAGTGCCTCCAATATCTTCACTCAGTACAAGCTACAGCAAAGTGACCAGACAATCGATGTTCTGGAAATCATCCAGTGCCTCACTGCCATGTATGATCACCTTGAGCAGGAGCGTGGGATCATCATTAACGTGCCTCTTTCTGTGGACATGTGTCTTAACTGGCTCCTCAATGTCTATGACACGTAAGTTTTAATTTCAACTCTCTGTTTATGATCTGCTTTGCCTGACAGTTGAGCATGAATAGTAACACATCACTGTCTTTAAATTAAATTATGATAAACATAATATTTCATGGGTCATGGTTAATTCATTCAGTTAACTATTGGCATTCACCTTGGATCACAATCCAGTCCAAAATGTTGGATTAGAGCTCTCTCTGTTTGCTGTAAGAATGATATGAAATAAGTTTGGGAAAGTCTTGAATTAATTTCCAATAGGTACACCACTGAAGCAAAAAAGTATCCATGGTTTGACATTATTGATTGATTGATTTATTGTCACATGTACCGAAATACAGTGAAAAGCTTTGTTTATGAGCATTTCGGCAGATCATAGTAGCAATGATGTACAGAACAAAAAATTAAGATGGAGGCATACAGGTAGCATTGCACAGGGCATGCAAGAGAGATCAATGTCAGCAAGATCAGCATTATTTGAGGTTAGAAAGTATATTCAATAGTCCCATAATAGCTGGAAAGAAACTGTCCCTGAACCTACTGATGCACGTGTTCAGCCTTCTGTATTTTCTGCCTGATGGAATAGGTTTTAGGAGCGAAGGGTCTTTGATGATGCTGGCACTGTAGTGAAGGCTTATGTTAATACTGAATGGGAAATAATTAGCAAATAAAGTTCAATCATAAATTATGTCATGCATGTTAGTAGGAAGAATACAGTAGTCGCTCACTACTTGGAAGATATAAATCTATATGGATTAGAAAAACAAAGAGATCTGAGTAAACGTGCACCAATCACTAAGGGTTGCATAGGAGGTTAGCGAAGCCTTAAAAAGTAACAAACATTAGACTTTATTTCTAATAGTGTAGAATTGAAAAATGATCACGTGGATGGAAGTAATATTGAATTTGTATTGAATCTTGGTTAGCCATTCCTAAAGTACTACATGCAGAGCTGATCATCATTTCGATAAAAGATGTAGAGTTGGGGATCTAAGGGCGGTGATCTGAGAAGATCGCACTGCAGAACTTCACATCGCAGCACAAGAAGGACGATCCTTTAACCCGCCCAACCCAGGTCATCAGGATTTCTTGGGACTTCGGAAAGATTAACTTACCTGTGTTTTCAGCTGAAAAAGGGAGGAGGAGCATCCGAGGCCTGGTCTGCAGTTCAGTCTGCAGCAGCTTCGGAGGTGATTACTCTCCAGAACCTGGTGATTGAGCTCTCAAAATCTCGCGAGATGCTGGGGAAACAGATTGAAGATAAGCTGGCTCCATTCTTTCTCATGCTGCAGAAGCATGAGCAGCAGCTGGGAGACCTGGAGAAGGGGACGGATGAGGTGGAGCACAGGGTCACAGTGGTGGAAACTGATGGCAGTTCATCCAAGGATAGGATCCAAGCGCTGAAGACGCAGATCCATAATTTGCATGACCAAGTGGATGATCTTGAGGGGCAGGAGAAAAAAAATTCAGATCATCGGTCTGCCTGAGGGTAAGGAAGGTGAGCGGCCTGCAGAATTTGTTAAGGTTTGGCTTCTGAAATTTCTTGACTTGGAGGCTGGCAAGGGGATTGAAGATAGAGAGGGCTCACTGGGTCGGAGCGCTGAGATCGGGTCTGGGTCAACATCCTCGTCCTCTCCTGATGCAGTTCCATCATTACTGGGATAAGGAGAGAGTCATGGAGGCTGCCAGAGTCCAGAGGAAGGATCTGAAGGCCCTAATTTACAAGGGCTCTAAGATCATGTTCTTTCAGGCCTTCTCAGCAGTGGTGATCCCAGATACGAAAATCTTACGAGACTGTCAAGAGAAGACTGAGGGATCTTGGGATTCAATACTCCCTGAGATATCCGGCAGTGCTTCGCAACATCTTAGATGGATCTATACATCTCTTTGACACATCGGAGAAAGCAAGAGACTTTGTGGACAAACTAACCTAATTTGAACAATTTTAGTATGTATAAATAGTGTTGTTTGGGTATGTGTTTATCATTCTGTAAAGCAAACAGAGGAAATCCGGTTGGAGCTTTATTTTTCTTTTTTTTCCTCTATTGATAATAATTTGGTTTAAACTATGTCTAACGGTGGTTAAGATGTACATTTTCAATTTCTCAGTTAGGATATACCAATGGATGGGTGGGGTATTTATCTCCCCCTTTTGTTATAAAAGAATATTTTTTATTCATATCGATATTCTATGGTGTGTTTACTCTTTTCCGTTTGTGTTTGCGGTGCGACTCTAGCTGGGAGAAGTGAAGGTGGTTGGGGTGGTTAGATGCCTATTTATGGGCAGTTTGGGATGGGTAGTTGCCCCCTCTGGGCAGGTAGTGAGTTCTCCTACTCAGCCCTGTTGGCACTTTATATGTTGGTTTGTTTTTTGGTTTTTGTTGTTTTTAATTTTTACTAGTTTTGTGGGTTTGTTAAATGTAGTGGTTTTAGTTTATATAGTTTTTAATATTTGGTGGATCATGTGACACTAAGGCTCAACAGTTTGTGGTTCAGGTTCCTCCTCTCTGATTTAAACGTAATTGCAGAAGATTATGGTTAATGATTTGATTAAATGGTGTATCTGGAATATCAAGGGAAGTCACTCACCAATTAAAAGGAAGAAGGTACTCTTGAGTTTTAGAAAGGAGAAGGTGGATATTGCTTTGGGAGACACATTAGATGACAAGGAGCATCTGAAATTACAGCAGAATGGCTTTGACCGAGTTTATTTTTCATCATTTAATACCAAAAGGAGGGGAGTGGCTATAGTGGTTAGGAAAAACCTCTCATTTAAATTGTTGGAATGTGTTAAAGATACATTCAGGAGGTTTGTAATTCTTAAAGCCTTGATAAAGAGGGAAGAATATGGTGTTTTAAATGTTTATTGTCCCCCAGCTCATCCCCTTAAATTTTTGGTAGATGCTTTTTCTAAACTGATAAGTCTCGAGTCCCGGCACATCATTATAGGGGGAGATTTTAACTGTCTCATGGATCCCACAGTAGACAGGTTGCCCAAAGGTCCCTCGATACCCTCTGTACAAACTAAACAGCTAGTGGGTCTGTGTGGGGAATTAGGATTGGTGGACGTCAGGAGGCGTCTCCATCCTACAGGCAAGGATTTTACATTTTTCTCCAATCCGCACAGATGTCACATAAGGATTGATTTTTTTCTGACCCTTGCGGTAACCCTGGATCTGGTGGCATCTTGTACGATTGGTAATATTACCATCTCTAATCATGCTCCAGTGTACGTTACAGTGGGTTCAAGGTACTGGCGAATGGATCCCTTTATCCTCATGGATAGTAAGTTTGTGGAGTATTTCTCTAGGGAATTTTGGGTGTTCCTAGACATCAACCTAGGCTTGGTTGATAGCTCATCCGTTCTCTGGGAAACTGCCAAAGCCAATGCTAAGGGATTGGTAATTTCATATTCCACCACTAGGAAGTGGCAGAAGGGTGAGCAACAACGTCTCCTTGAAGCACTGTTGAAGGCAGCCGAGAAAGCCTATTTTGACAGACCCTCGTTGGTCAAACTACAGAGGATTACAGCACTGCGGTCTGCACTAAATTCCGTGCTCACACAGACGGCAAAGAAGGAGCTGGCTTTTGCAAAACAAATGTTATATGAGCATGGTGACAAGCTAGGCAAACACTTAGCATGTCTTGCCAGAAAGAGGAGTGCCCCACAAACCATTACGGTGATTAGGGAGGGGTCTGGGAACCTAACATGTGATTCTAAAAAGATTAATGTGGCGTTCCAGAAATTTTACTCTAAGTTATACCAACCTGAGGATTGTGAGGAGGGGCAGGCCAAAATGGAATCCTTTTTTAGAGATCTGAAGTTCCCGGGTGTGATTCCCGAACAACAGTCCTTTCTCAATGCCCCATTATCAGAGCAAGAAGTGCAGGAAGTGCAGGAAGCTGTGAGGCAGCTTCAGAGTGGAAAGGTGCCCGGTCCTGATGAACTTCCCAGTGAATTCTATAAGGAATTTATAAGTATACTGTCAGACCCGATGCTGAATATGTTTAATGATTCATACAGTCATGATTGTCTCCCACTATCTCTGAGAGAGGCCAATATTTCACTTACCTTAAAAAAGGGAAGGATCCAGAAGACTGTGCTTCATACAGGCCCATCTCGCTCTTAAATGTGGACTTTAAAATCCTCCCTCCTCTCTAAGTCTCACACATTAAGGCTGGACACTGTGTTACCTTCTATTATTAAAGAGGATCAGATGGACTTTATAAACAGTTGCAGATCCTCCAATAACGTTAGGAGGCTGCTTAATGTAATTCAAGCTTGCCAAGAGCAGTCAATGCAGGGATTGGTGATTTCTTTAGATGCAGAGAAGGCATTTGACCGAGTTGAGTGGCCGTATCTTTTCTATACTCTAGAGCGGTTTGATTTGGGTGAAGTCGTCATAAGATGGGTAAAGGTTCTCTACGGTGTACCTCTAGCGGCGGTCATTACCAATGGGGTACGATCAAGCAACTTTAATATTTTTTAGGGGCAGCTGGCAGGGCTGTCCCCTTTCACCATTGCTTTTTACATTGGTAATTGAACCATTGGCAGAGGCTATTTGTGGGGATCCCAGTATGTCAGCTCCAGAAGTGGGGTCCAAATTACATAAGGTCTTGCTGTATGCAGATGATGTCCTAATTTCTTTTGGCAAATCCAGCAGTTTCACTGCCTCATCTGATACAATGCATTTGCGCATTTGACGCTTTTTCAGGGTATAAGATTAATTTTGCTAAATCAGAGGCTACGCCTATGGGTGGTCTTACAAAAGTGTTGGCTGTTGAGAATGACTATAGATTCCCATTTAGGTGCTCACATGGAGGTTTTGTGTATTTGGGCATATTCATTACTCCAGTTCTGGATTGGCTGTTTAAAGCCAATTTTACTCAATTATTTGGAAAAATTAAACAAGATCTTCAAAGATGGGAGGCACTTCCAGTCTCATGGTTGGGTCCGATAGTGCTTATTAAGATGAATATCCTCCCTCATTTGCTATACCCTATAAACAAATACTCAGGAGGATGTACGGCTGGTTCAGCTCCTTTATTTGACATCGTAAGCGGCCCCTCATTAAATTAGCCAAACTGCAGTTGCCTCACAGATTGGGGGGGAGTGGACCTTCTAGACATTAAAAATTACCAATTAAGTTCGCTTTTGACCTACGTGAGTGATTGGGGTTGTGGGGATCCTCTTTCAATATGGCTAGATACAAAGACTCCCAGGCAAGATGCCCCCTTACCAGTTTGCTGTTTTTGGACAAGATGAGGACAGGTAGGGAATATTGCCATAACCCAATAGTCATCAATACTGTTAAAGCATGGAGGGCAATTCGGCAGAGGGAAGGCAATATTGGCAAAACATCTTTGTTTACACCTTTAGTGGATATGCCAGGTTTTCAACTGGAGATGATAGATTCAGGATTTAAATGTTGGGCAGCTAGGGGTGTGTCTTGCATGAGAGATTTATTTGAGGGAGGCATAATGATGTCCTTCGATCAGTTAGTACGGAAGTACGAGTTATCTAATAGAGATCTCTTTCATTTTTTTCAAGTTAGGGATTTTATTTAAAAAAAGACCACACATTTAACTGATCCCTGCAAATCTGACATAGAGAGGGGGTGCTAAGTGCTTAGAGTACACTCTCTGTCAGTACTTTATATCATCAATTGGGGGGTGCCAACTCAGATGAGTCTGATCGACTCTGCAAGATGTGGGAAAGCGAGCTGGATGTTGAAGTTTCCTCAGAGGCATGGGAGGATATTTGGGAGAATGCAAGGAAGATATCAATTTGCAATAGGACCCATGCTTTATAGTTGAAGATTCCCCACAGGGTCCACTTGGCTCCAGACCATTTGTCATAATTTAAGCCAGGGGTATCTTCAGCATGTCCCAAGTGCAAGGTCTGTATGGGCGCTTTTACCCATTGTCTTTGGTCTTGCGATAGGCTTCAAACATATTGGAGTGCTGTGGTAGGCGCAATGGAGAGGATTCAGGGTGTAAGGGTGGAGAAGGACCCTTTCTCTCTCCTTTTGGGCCTACCCACTGTATTTCCTGCAGATGTGCATAAGAAAAACTTTTCAATATTCTCACATTCTGTGCAAGAAAGAATATCTTGCTAGGTTCAGCATCCGAAAAACCCTCAGGCCTGTCAAGTTGGCGGAAGATTGTTATGGAGCATATTTCCCTGGATTCTTTCACAAATATGGGACACCATAAAACTGAGAATTTTTATAAGACATGGCAGCCCTTTTTGGAATACCTGGACACAGATTTATCTGCCACACTAACAAGGGCTTTGATATAGCCATAACATTGTGTTTCACAAGTCCAATATCCAGGGTGGAGGAACTGCAAATGTATGAGCGTGTTGTTTGGCTGGGCTGAGTTATTGCTATTTATTTGTTTATTGTTAGTTATGTATTTATTTAGTTAAATAGCTAGTTTTGACTTTTTTTTAATTTTATATTTTTCTATATATGTTTATATATTTGTCTATGAGGGTGGGTTGGGGATTTTTTTTATTATTTGGTTTTTTTTTTACTGTTTGAATTGCATTGTTTTGTACTTGTTGTGATATTAAAAAATCTATTTTTTCTCAATAAAAATATATTATAAAAAAAAGATGTAGAGGCACTCAAGGGAATGCAGGGGAGATTTACACTGATGAAACCAGAAATTTGGCTGTACATTTGGAAAGACTAGATTTCTTTTCACTTAAAAAAAGGTTAAGTGGTGACCTAATTGACGTCTTTAAAATTATGAAAGGTTTTGATGGAGCTTATACAGAGTGAATGTTTACTCTTGTGGGGAAGAGCACAATTAAAGGCCACCAGTATAAGACAGTCACCAAGAAATTCAATCGGGAATTCAGTACTTTTATTCAATGATGAAAATATTCAATACATCACCAAAGGCAGTAGTTCAAATAAATGACATTTAAGGGGAAAGAGAATTGGTAGTTATAACAGTAGATTTAGGGGGAAAAGGTGGCAGGAGGGTCACAGAAACATAAAAACTGGTTAGGCTGAATGGTCTGTTTCTGTGCCATTAATCCAATGCAATCCTGTGTTATTGGGAGACAGCAACTTCTCCCGAATAGAACAGGTATTCGTTGAGTAGTTTCATCATGTAAAAACAGCCAAAATTGTAGAGGAGTGTAATCATGCACATACAAACTGGAATGAAGGTTGGTTTTATTCTCAAGTTTTTGAGTAGGAAGTATTAATTTGCATAAGACATTTTAACAGTTCTTAAAATGTCAGTCTCTGTTATAACAAGAGAAATGAATTCTGTATTTCTCATCTGACACATTGATCCCCAGTAAATCAATGGCTGAATATGCAAAGACCCATTAAGATAAAGAAATACCCAGATTTGATAACTGTCCTGCCTCATGATAACGCAACAGATAATGTTCTGAAATTGGTTCTGGGACTTGTGAGCTAAGGGGCAGAAAAACGCACCAGAGTTCTCATTCCTGTTTACGCTCAATTGTCATGCTAGAAATGCACACGTGTGAATGTTGGATGAAAACAGGACTGAGCTAAGCTGTGCTGTTAAATTAACTGATACTCCTCATTGTCAAAGCTCACATTGAAACAACTGGCTCACACAGAATCAGAATCAAACCACATTCAGCAGAGAGGCAAACTCTTGGAACATTCAAAAGTACTCCTGTTTTTGTAAAGGAGACTTTAATGGATCCTGACCTGATGTAAATAAGATTTCAGGTTTTAGATGCCAGTTGTTTTGGTTTCTCACTTTGGAACCATTTTTATATTTTTTTTGTTCTTTCATCTCTCCCTAGTGGTCGCAATGGCAAGATTCGAGTTCTATCCTTCAAGACTGGAATTATCACTTTGTGCAATGCAGAGGTGGAGGAGAAATATCAGTGTAAATATCAAACATAAAGGTGGAAAGAAAGATTTGTGTTTTTTCCATCATCTTGTTACATTTCCCAGAGCATGTCAAAGTGCTTCACTTTCAATGTATTAGTGGTTTAGTATTATGTAATGTGACAGGATAAATTAATCACCTCAGACACTCCTGGGTAGCAGGGAATACAATATGATTGAATTTTAAATCCAGTTTGAAATGGAAAACAGTGGTTCTAAGACTAATATTTTAAATTTTAAAAGAGCTATGAAAAACTGAGCTATCTGAAGTGAATTAGAATTCTAGGCTAGAGCATATATCAATAGGGTTGCAGTGGCAGACATTTAAAAGGATATCTCAAAATAATCAAAGTAAGTAGATTTGTATGATAAAGAAAAACTCTAATGGGAGGGCTCACCATTAACTAAAGAAATTACAAAACTATCAAATTTAAGGAAAAAGCTTATAATTTTGCAAAGTGGCAAGTCAGATGTTTGGAGAGAATATAAAAGGCAGCAGATAAAGACTAAGGGTTAAAAAGGAGGAACACACTAGAGTAGAAGAGAAGGCAGCTGCTGAAAATGTGTTGCTGGAAAAGCGCAGCAGGTCAAGCAGCATCCAGGGAACAGGAGAATCGACGTTTCGGGCATAAGTCCTTCTTCAGGAACTTATGCCCGAAACGCGATTCTCCTGTTCCCTGGATGCTGCCTGACCTGCTGCGCTTTTCCAGCAACACATTTTCAGCTCTGATCCCCAGCATCTGCAGACCTCACTTTCTTCTAGATGAGAAGGCATTCTAGCAAAGTAAAAACAAATAGCACAAATTTCTAGAGGTATTTAAAAAAAAGAAAAAGTCAGTAAAGTGAGTGTTGGTCATCTCAATAGTGGGAATGGAAAGGTAATAATCAGCTCCCAGGTGAGATTCCCCAAGTTATTAAGCTCCCAGACGAATATCCAATATTATTAAACTCCTGCACGAGGAGTGATGAACTGGTTCCCCTCTTTATTCACTTGGTCTCTCAGTTGATCACAGCAAGAATTTGAAAATTTGAAAAAAGGGAGATTTCCTTTTCTCCCAAGAACGAAGTTACCTAAGCTTTCTTCAATTAGCAAATCAGTAAGTTATTAATTACTGAACATGAAAAGAAAGAATAATGCAACACCCATACACACAGATTAGGAAAAAGAAGTGACTCTAAAAAAGATTAAAGTTAAAAGATATATAGATCAGTCTCTCAGGATCATTTGTGACGAATGGATAGTTGGTGAACAGTTGTTTTTAAGATATTTGACTTTACAGTTTGTTTGCCTGGTTCCCTTTGACAGCTGTCAGCATTCACATCGAGGGAGTCATTTTATGTCCTATTTTCTTGAGACTTCCTTTGGTAGCTAGGTGGCATCTAACACTCAGAGGAAAAGAATAATTTTACTTGTGGCACAGGGGTAAACTGGTGGGTGGTTCTTCAACTGTGACCTTCACAACCTAGCCTGATACACATCAGTACCTCAGTTTACTAGCACACCTTCTTCCATGAAAACACAAACATCAGAGTTGGAACCCATTTTGAAATCTTTTTTTTAATATATTCCTGGAAGTTGATGCCTTTCTGCTAAAAGGGTTTATGTAGTCATCTTTCCCTATTATGTGTCTGTCTCTGCTTGAGGTATCCCACACACTCATCAGGTATAACATGCCATGAGTCCCACATAGGACTTTGCCAGACAGGTCTGTAATTTATGTTTGTCTTTCGACTTGCTCAAAAAAAACACACATTTTGGAAGTAAAAATTAGAAAAATGACTATAGTACTTCAGGGCTCTAATCTGCCATTGAGGTAATAGGAGATTATGGGGAAATAGCAGATAAAGTGAACAAATAGTTTGCTTTTATCTTCACTGTAACATACAAAAAACATTCCAAAAGTATATATTTCCTAGTCAAGGTGGTGTGTGGCTTGGAGGAGATCTTGGAGGAGGTGATGTTCCAACATATATGCTTTGTTCTTCTAGAAAGTAGGGGTCAGAGGTCTGGAGGATGCTGTTGCAGGAATCTTGGCCCATTACTGTACATCTTTTAGACACTGCATAGCAGAGGTGAAAGGATTGAATGTTGAAAGTAATGCATGGGGTGCCAATCAAGCAGGCTGCTTTGTCCTAGATGGTGTCAAGTTCTTTATGTGCTGTTAGTGCTGGACTCATCCGGGCAAGTGGAGAGTATTCTATCACATACATGTCTTGTGAATTGTAGTTTGTAAATGAGCACTGGTGTTGTAAAGTGAAAGGGTGGGTAAACATATCCTGACTAATCTTGACAAGTTTGTGGTAATTCTTTTTAATTCATGATGTGGAGGTGCCGGTGTTGGACTGGAGTGGACAAAGTTAAAAATCATACAACACCAGGTTATAATCCAACAGGTTTATTTGGAAGTACTAACTTTCAGAATGCTGCTCTTCCATCAGGTCACTAGTGATTAGTTACCTGATGAAGGAGCTGTGCTCTGAAAGCTAATACTTCAAAGCAAGCCTGTTAGACTATAACCTGGTGCTGTGTGATTTTTAATTTCTGAATTCATGCATGTTTCATGATGAGATTAAAAAAGGGCCAAGGTTCAGAGAAAGGTCCAACACAACATTATTGAATACTTTATCAAGGAAAAACAATATTTGTCAGATTTGACTATAGTTAAACTCTACTAGACTCCCTCAAGCTCTTCACAGGACTCTTCAGTAAATAGTCTTAAAACTCAAAATAAACAGTCTCAATTCTACACTAGCTATCTATTTCTAACATGCTTCTGAGGATTCACTATACCCTATCCATAGGTCCTTACTGCTGTATTTGAGCTATTTGTCTGAAAAGACTGGTACTACCCATCCAATAAGCTGGAACAGTGGTCTTAAAGAGTTGGTTGATGTTCCAGGGTCTGCAGTTATCAATTGGGGCTTCTCCTTTTGTCTAGTACTAGTTCTGGTCTTCATGTTGTCTCACTGAAGTGGTCTCGCTGGCCCTGGTCAGTATGATGCTGCTCACCACAAGGCACAAGGAGCTGGAGACGCTGTGCAGCTCGGCTGCAGGTCAAATTTGCTCCTGGAGAGGCCATTGAAGAAGGTGCAAAAGTAAAGAGAGCTGGGACTCCACGTTGCCCTGTTTATCCCTCTCTTTGCATGTTTCTCAAAGATTATGATTTGAGTCCAATGCTAGCGTCAGGTTAGGGCAGAAAGATCCATGAAAGTGACTACTTTCCATATTTGGAAATTGCAGAACATGGTTTTGAACTTTCAAGTGCTGCCCTTGTCAGTCTTTGCCTTTAGCCTCCTATTGAGCTAGATGCCACCTAGTTCTTCTAACAAAGCAGGTTCACTGGAGGTGGAGACAATGGTTCGTTCTGAAACAATGTGGCCATTCACATTTTGCCAGGCAGTTCCAAGCCTGTCTAGTTTTGATGGAAAGTTGATTGTCCAAGGCTTGGCTACATGAGTACAGTCTGTTCTAGCTCAGCAGTTTGCAAATTGCAGAGACCAGCTAGGTTTAAACTTGGCTTCCACATTTCAAGTCTTTATCCATTTTCATGAAAAATGTCAATATTTCTGTAACAATCCTAGAGGTCACCTGACCACACTAGGAACTCAAAAGGTGAGTTACTCATCACAGAACTCCCAGATTCCAACTTGCTTGTGTAGTATATATGTAGCTGGTCCAGTTCCATTTCTGGTCAATGATAATCCCCAGGATAGTCATTGCCTAGCATTTCTGTGTCAAGAATATTAATTGTCATTGATCAGCCCAAGCCTAAAGTTGTCCAAGTCTTACCAAATACAAACACAAGCTGCCATAGTGTCTGAGAAGTCACCAATAGTGCTGAATATTATGTAAACATCTGCAAACATCCCCACCTCTGATCTTATGTTGAAGGAAAATTCATTGATGAAGCAATTAAAGATGGTCAGGTGTAAGACACAACCTAAGGAACTCCACAAGTGATGTCCCACAGTGGAGATAACTGATCTTCAATTACAAACATTTTCTTTTGTGCTAGGCATGATACAAACCAGTCGAGTGTTTCTTCCCAATTCCCATTGACTCCACTGTTGCCGGAGCTACTCGATGCCACACTCTTATCAAATGCTGCCATCCAGAGCAGTCACTCTCACTTCACCTGTGGAATGCAGCTCTTTGGAGCATATTTGGACAAAGGTTGTAATGATAGGATGGTCATTGGCTAGGTCGGATTTGCTCTGCCTTCAGAGGACAGGACATATCTAGGTAATGGATTAGTGGTGCTGGAAGAGCACAGCCGTTCAGGCAGCATCCAAGGAGCTTCGAAATCGACGTTTCGGGCAAAAGCCCTTCATCAGGAATCTAGGTAATGTTCACATTGCCAGGAATATACCAATGATGTAGCTGTCCTGGAACTTGTCAATTTTAAAGGTCTAACATAATTGTGCTTTTGATTATCAATATGAGCGAAGTTACCAAAAGTTTATTTTATTACTAATCATCTTTAAATGCACTGATATTAGAATTGCAAAATCAAAGACATGCAATAGGGAATATTCCTCTCAGATCAAGACTCATATTGAGAATGATTGGGAGATTTATTATTCACATAATGATACCTCAGATTGGAGTGCTTAATATGGTAGTTTAGGGACAGCTTAACTTACACTTAAGCTTTACTGTTACTAAATTATGACTGTTGAGAAGACAGAGCAAGGGTTTTAATCATAGTCCATTGTTGCACCAGATCAAGAATATTTAATGGGCTAAGTGCAGAGGGAACATTATCTGTATCCAATCTACATTCGATCTGTCTTTGGCTATACTTAATGCTGATACTGGACGGATAAAGCAAGAACGATTTCATATCCCATCACAAATGTGCCTTACTTTATTGGGTTCACAGACTGTCAGTCCTTAAAATATTCACTCTGAAGTATTTCAAATGTTATGCAATTACTAGCTCTATTATCGAGTACACCAATACAAGTAAAAATATGTACATAAAATTATAATAATCTGTGCACTGCAAAAACCTATATGTGTTGAAGGGGTTGGGGAGGTGCTCAAAGGTGAGATAGTGGGGAGGAGCTCAAAGAAAGACAATTCAAGTGCAACCATACAAGATGGAATCATGCCCTTTAATTACTCAACTAAGAGTACCACGTTTGAATGTATTTTACAATATTGGCTGCATTTCAAAAGTATTTAAGAGATTGTGAAGACATCCTTTGGTCATGAAAGGTACATTATAGATGCAAGTTCTTACTTCTCACTTCCTGTCTCTTCACCATTTAGTCCGCTTATCAGCCCCCAGAATCATCTCCGTAGGTTAATGACACATCAATGCTGCCCTGAAAGAAGCCACTACACAATCACCTGTTTGTATCTGGTTGTTTTATCAAATGTAACATCCTGATATTCATTCCCTCTATAGACTTGTACAAGCAAGTGAGTGACTCAGCAAGCCTGTGTAATCAGCGCCACCTCAGCCTTCTCCTACATGAAGCCATTCAGATCCCACGCCAGCTTGGTGAGGTAGCAGCATTTGGTGGAAGCAATGTGGAACCCAGTGTCAGGAGCTGCTTTCGGTTTGTAAGTCCATCATGAGGTTTTTTTTCCACGGGAGAATGAGTGGGTTTAAGAGCGGCACTAACCTGAGAAATGTCAGACTGGGGAATATTGTGGAAATGCTGATACAGGAATGCATTTGTTTGCAATTTGTTCATGTTCAAGTGTAACCCACGTTCCAGTTCACATTCTGGCGTTAAACCTTTATTTATCCCTGCTCCCATCATCAGTGAAATTAGTAACTCAGAAATTTCATGACCAACTCAAGATTCAGCATCAAAGCATAAATAAACAAAAAGAATTGGGTTTGGAAAAATTCATGTAGTTATCCAAATGTAAATTGGAGCAATTAAACCTGCTAATCTGAGGTCATAATTAGCCTTCGAAAGGGACTAATCTTTGGACTTGCAGAAGATAAATCTTGAGCTTTGCAACTGAAGTACTTGTTGGATACTATCCCCTTAAAAAAGGAATGTCACAGACCTTTGCTCTAAAACCCTGGTTTAGTTTTGAGTGGAGTTTAAATCCAGAGGAATGAAATTCTTTAAGAAATTCAAATACTAGCTGCATTTGTCTGTAATAAATGACCTACAAATTACATTGTAGCCTCACAACCCAAATATTTCACAGCTCCCTGTTCTCAGAATCCACAGCTTGATAGTAGCACTTTACAGGCCTGCCCTTAGGGATGGTGTCTGAGCATAGTGTGTCCATAACAGGATCATTGCCAAATTCAGGAATCGGAGCTTCAAAGATCTCGCTGAAATCTATCTGTTCATACTTACAAATTAGTTGGTACACCAAGATTTCACTTATCTATGTGCAGTAACATAGGAAACATAACAATGTAAATTTACCACAAGTCTCCTCCCCCTAGATAGACGCTGCAGTGAGCACAAAATTCCATGCACCGAAAATACTGATGGACTATTTTCAGCTCCCAGACAGGTCATCTAGATCCATGATCATGCTGAGACACATCAACAGCACAATTTAAGACCCCTTCTTATGACTTTCTATTTTAATGAGATGTATTTTAATGAGATTTTATATTTTAATGAGGCTCTCCATTTTAATCAATGTTTCTAGCACTCAACATTTTTTTCTCATAATTGTGCAGTTTGTAGTGCAGCCATTTGTTTTAACATTTCCTTCTTTTTAAATCTCAATTTATTTTGCATTTTTGCCATCTCGTACAATTTAACCTCTTAAAAAATTCTTATTCCCTAAACCTTAAAATGTAGTTGCCCTTCCAAGAAGCCTATTCTAATCTCGTTTCACTTGCCTTTTTGATTTAAATTGTCCCAACATCCCTAGTAATCCTCACTGGGATATCTCAGTGAAGGTCAACCTGTGGTACAATTGACTTCTGCTCTAGAATTGACCTTCATGTCTCACGAGTCAGAAACCTACTGTTCTACACTGTGGGCTGAATTTTCCTCACCTATAATTTCAAGTATCCTTTTCCTCTCTATTACATGTAAATTACACGAGAGAAGCTTGACCCGGCAACTCACTCCAGACATCCAATACTCTCAGGCAAGATAGTGGTAATCCTTGGAGCACTGCAAAAAGCCACTTTCTGGGTGATAATACTCTCTTTCATTAGACTTCAGTACTAAAAGCTGTCCATCTGCTTATACTTTCAAAACACATGCCATGACATTTTCCAAATATATTTTCCACATGTCACCAAGTCATAGTATGAAGAAGGATATATTCACTTTAATAATTTGGTGTGAAATTACATCCTTTTTATGAGCCACTGACAATCTGTCTGTATCATGCCAGTTGAAAGAACCTATCACACGTGAGGCTAATTGCACTGGGCTCAAAGCAGGGCCGAAAGCCACGGCAGTTTATTTCAAAAGTGGCTTCAGGATTGGAGATGGTCGGGTATCATTCAGGTGAGCTAGTGAGCTCAGAAGTAATAACCTTTCTTAATCTAATTCACAACTTCTTGAGTTCGTTTCACAGACTCTGACTTCTTCCCTACTTCAGTGATTCTGGCATGAACACTGACTTCTATGTGTTCTCTACTTCTCAAAGTAAATATTTATACTGACACCTAGAATTAAAATCCCCATTCATTCATCCATTATCACTGCAATCAACTTTTTCTTTCCATCCCATTCCAACAATCCATACATGATGTCATACAATTTCATATCATGATTTTTTTTTCTATTAGGTAAAACTTTCCAGAAGCAAAACCTTGTAATTTTTTTATTATTGTTGACAGTTACCCTTTGCCGATTTAATAAAGCACAACCCTTCCTGTTACACTGAATACTAGAATTTCCCATCAGCATTCTTTCAATGACTCTGGTAATCCTTTTAAAATAAATAGTTTAAGCTGCACATCAGCATAACACAGATCAGACAACCTAGCTAGAGGCTATGTATAGAGTCTAGACTTGAAGATCATGCCAACAGAATATCTGTAGTATGTTCTTTACCGTACTATCTCCAGGTTAATGATAAACCAGTAATTCAAGCCACCCACTTCCTGGAGTGGATGAAATTGGAGCCCCAGTCGATGGTTTGGTTGCCGGTCCTACATCGTTTAATAACTTCAGAAGCTGCAAAACACCAAGCCAAATGTCACATCTGCAAGCAATGCCCAATTAAAGGCTTTAGGTAGGTACATACAGCCAATTTTCTTTATATTTACCCTTTTTTTTCTCAATTAAGCCATACAGTTAAATAAAGATCCTGTTTCTCCATTCCTCTCTGATGTTATTATACCCAGTGGATATATTGAAGAGGAGTAAGCTGTGTAATGACTTTTCTTGCATTATTTAATGCTGGATTTTTTTCTTGCATTATTTAATGTCGGGGTTTGATTCTGGGCTAAACTGGAGTTAGCGTAAGCACAATTACTAATACCAAGCCTATATATTCAAATTAATTGTTATTCTTCATTATCAGTGATAAAAATATCAGGTTTAGGACTTCCCAAACCTTTAGAGGCCTATTGGCTTAACATTATTTTTCAACTTTAAGATGCAGAGAATTACACAGAATTGGCAGCACAGAAATAATCGTTATCGGTTATGCTTCAGATAGACTGTTTTGAGCCTTTCTTCATCTCATTCTTTCAACAGAACTTTCTATTCCTTTCTCCTTCTTGTTTATCCACTATCCCATTAAATACATTGACGCTATTCACATCAAACACTCATTAAGTATTAAGTTCCTAATTCTAACCAATCACTGAGTTTCCTGAGGTTTCGCCAGACTGCCTGGCTGGATTTATTATGAACTATCTTATTTTATTGCTTCTAGTTATGGTCTTCCCCACAAGTGAATACTCTTTGTTTCTCATTTTTGTCTCTCTCTCCTCCAATAATATCTCTCTTGTTATCTCACTCACTCTGGTGTTTTTCCTTTGGTGTGAACATGGGGAGTTAGATGGGCTAGGCAGATTGCATAATTTCAGGAAGCAAATGTGGGAATAGACTTCAAGAAGTGAAATGGAAGGGGAAGTTCACAGAAAGTATACATAATCACTATCCTGTTGATTCATTTTCTGTAAACTGAGTGAATATTGTAGTGGATTTAATTTCTTGTTCACATACGCTGATAAATATTAGAAATGAATCCAGTCAACATTTCTTAATAGGGACACCACCATTATATCTAATCATCCTCTATATCCACTTGCACTTTTAAATCTTCATTCCTTCCAGTGCATCTATGCCTTGTCAAATCCAAGGAGAGAAAAGTAAACAGTTAACATGCCAAAACAGTCACTGCACTTGCACTGAGTTGCTATTTTTACCTGTGCTTGCTGCCTGTTTTGGCACTGAGCTCTTGTGCTTTAGTATATACATTGGCACTGTATTCCTTGCCACTGCTCAGACTGGCAAAGGACTGGTTACCTTGCACACTTATTGGTGCTTGTTGACAATATTTAGCAATCAAATATATCTCTTAGTGCGTGTTGACATTATTGGTAACAAAATATTCCTGTGTATAATTCTTTTAGTTGTTCCTGCTGCAGAATTGTTTTTCATTTGATTCTTGTTTCAAGTTCAATTTCTATTCCTCACTATCTCTAAAATCTGTCTTTTCTGCTTCAGATACCGCAGTTTGAAGCAGTTTAATGTTGACATCTGCCAAACATGTTTCTTGACAGGAAGGGCAAACAAGGGTCACAAACTACATTACCCCATCATGGAATACTGTGCCCCAGTAAGTAATATATATTACTACATATACCCACAAACAGCATTATGCCATCATGTTACACTGTTATAGCGATAGCTGGTAAAACACTGACCAATATAACTTTGTGCTTGATGAGATTTTAGTTATATGATGTTGGTTTCAATTTCCAAAGAAGACGCTTCTCTGTTCAGCTGACACAATCAAGTGACTTTTGACTGAAAGCAATAATAACAACTCATTTGATACCCATAAAATCCCTACAGTAGAGATAGAGGCCATTCGGCCTATCAAGTCTGCACTGATCCTCCAAAGAGCACCCCACCCTAACCCCATACCCAGCATTTCCCATGGCTAACACCACCTAGCCTATGCATCCTTGGACACCACAGGGCAATTTAGCATGGCCAATCTACCTAACCTGCATATCTTTGGACTAAGGGAGGAAACCATAACACCCAGCAGAAACCCATGCAGACACAAGGAGAATGCGCAAATTCCACACAGTCACCCAAGGCTAGAAGTGAACCTGAATCCCTGACATTGTAAGGAAGCAGTGTTAATCAATATTCCACTATGTCACCCCAAAACTCTGGGCCTAAAATTACAACCACAATCTAATGCTATAACCAGTAACTTAATTGAGCTGCCTGCTAAGGTCATCATTTTAGGTATATTGTCTCACCCTTTTTTTTCTGGATCTCTCTTCACTACAAAGCATCTTAGCCAAAAAGGCAGCCAGGCAACCTGGTCTACTAAACCATTGTATTGACTGAAAGAAGGTGCATGACAGCACGTTTAGGAAGATTTGCTCCATTACTTTTTTCCTCCCTTTCTTTGCATCCTATTGCCAGAACTCTCTCCAGATCCACTTCCTGAAACCATTGTTGAAACCGAAGGTTCATGAATGAAAAGTTATTTTCTACAATCATCTCAAAGTATGTCATGCAAAGGATAATTTCTCTACTTTCTAGACCAGCTGCGTAGGGAGGTGCTGGTATTTGGGGATGTCACTGGACTATTTATCCAGACAATCAGCCTAATATTCTGTGGTCATGGATTCATATCCCACTATTGCAGCTATACATATGGAATAAAAAGCTAAACTGTAAATTGGCATGGAAACACTTCTGGCTCATTCGTGTCCTTTAGGGAAGGAAATCTGCCAAACTTACCTGAGTCTGGGCTACACATGATTCCAGACATGTGGTTTGCTTCTAACTACCTTCTGGGTAATTAGTGATGGTCAATGAATACTGACTGGCCTACAGTGCCTGCATTATCCGAATGAATGTAAAAACAGCTCAGAACAGTTTTTTTTAACTACATAATATAGCAGGAGAGCTGTATTGAGACTGATTCAAACTAATTCTAGTCTGGAATGTTACAGCTAACAGTGTGAAGAGACATTCATTTTGATTCAAACCCAAATCCCATCATTAAAAAGAGTTTAACTTAAGTGTATCAACTGGAAAGTAACTTTGTTTGCTTCTCCCCCAGACTACGTCAGGAGAAAATGTGCGGGATTTTGCCAAGACATTGAAAAACAAGTTCAGAACCAAGCAGTATTTCAGCAAGCATCCGCAAAGGGGCTACCTACCTGTCCAGTCAGTGATGGAGGGTGACAGCATTGACACGTAAGGCAGTCCCATCAGGATAATGTTTTCTCACTGTCGTCTTTTTGTCTCCATCTTGAATTAAAGCTTTTGAATGTTTTACTTCTTATGGCGAATAGATTTATTTGCAACATTAAATGTAGCTTTTACTTTCTTGCCTCCTTGAAAGTGTTAATGCATTGTTATGTGAATTCCATAGCCCTCCAGCTGACCATTCTTCCTACATGGGCCTACCCCATGGAGTGGTGCACCCACATCCTAACTGGCCTACTTGGCTAAAATCAGCTAATTCAGCCCCAAACATGTCTCTGTCCTCATTTATACAAGTTGCTAAATAGTTTGCATATCTACTGAATCAGTGAAAGTAGGTAAAGGAAATTTTATTTTACCTACAATACGTATCAGATATGTTGAATTACTACAGCTGGACTCTGTTGTTCATTCTAACAACTGTTACTATTAGAATATATTGCCATTGGTTGAAAACTTTGCATAACACCTTAGAAATGATAGAAAACTTTCTGTTTGTCACTTAAGATGCCCCATTGATGCGGCAAAGTGTTTGACTCTTTAATTTTATTCAATAGGTAAAGATATCAGAAGCAAAAACAGAAATTGCTGGAGAAACTCAGCAGGTCTGGCAACATTTGTGAAGTGAAAGTAGACTTAATAATTTGGGTGCAGTTAGCCCTCTTCAGAACTGATTTTCTCTCTGCAGATGCTGCCAGACCTGCAGAATTTTTCCAACAATTTCAGTTTACATTTCTGATTTCCAGCATCCACAGTT
This sequence comes from Chiloscyllium plagiosum, assembly GCF_004010195.1. Taxonomy (NCBI): domain Eukaryota; kingdom Metazoa; phylum Chordata; class Chondrichthyes; order Orectolobiformes; family Hemiscylliidae; genus Chiloscyllium; species Chiloscyllium plagiosum. The sequence goes on from NC_057724.1 coordinate 28,125,907, forward strand.
CTTTCATTTATTTTGTAGGTAAAGAAATGTTATGGACCAGACCAAACTCCCTCAAAATATAATAAATAGATAGCATAGACCTCAACTTTTTATTATTTTGAAGACAAGTGTAAGGCATTGTGTTCCAGATGCAATTCAATTGGTTAAACTACTTGGCTTGAAGCAACACACATTTTATTCTTCCTGTTGTTAAAATACAAACAAAAGAAAGAAGAATTGAAATAACAACTCAATTGGAAAACTGAAAAGAATAATATATTATTTAACTATTAAACGTAACTGTTCCAATGTAGTAACATCCCATAAACACACACATGCAAAGACAAATTCAGTAAAATAGATTGTCTCACAAGCAATTCTCCAGTCCAGGAAGAAAGAACATCGAGAGAAAACTCAGAGAGAGAGAGAGAGAGAGGGCCCTAATCTCAAAGTTGTGTTTGAAGAAACATTAGCTTTTGTCAAGGGTATTTTCTCTAACACCTTTATCAATCTCCAGTATTGAAGTGAAGGAGGCATTTTCAAAGTGGCCCTTTTCCTCTCAAAGCTCCAGAACAGTTTAAAAATCAATTTGCCAGTTCTTGTTGATTTTAGCAGATCTGGGTCTTGACCGAATTTCCTGCTTTTCTGTTCTCAAACCCATAATGCAGTTCTTCAGTCAGGGCATCATTTGTCCTTTAATACTCCATTCCACCCCATGAGACGAAGTTCACATATGGGAAATTTAACATTGTTAATACAGAAGAAAGAAAAGAATATGATTCAAAGGGATTAATACAACACAAGGGTAAATGACATTTGGCTTACAGTAATTTTGTACATGTGCCTGAATTTTTCTGGGTATGACAACATAGGTTAACACACCCATATGAAACAAAAAGCTTAATGGTTTGTATAAAGCTTCACCTCATTTAATGTTGACTTGAATTGAATTGAATTTATTGTCACGTGTACCAAGGCATGGTGAAAAGCTTTGTCTTGCGACCAATACTGGCAGACCACAAAAGTAAGTAGCATAACTAAGTAAATAATAGATAAACAGCAGCAAAAACAAAAACACAGGTACAGGCCAATGTTAAGAGTTTGCGAGGCCATTCAGTATTCTAACAACAGTAGGGTAGAAACTGTTTCGAAACTGGCAGATGCGTGTGTTTGGGCTTTTGTACCTTCTCCCCAATCGTAGAGGTTGTAGAAAAGCATTGCCAGGGTGGGTTGGATCTTTGAGTATGCTGGTGGCCTTTCCTTGACAGCAGGCCTGGTAGGTGGATTCTATAGATGGGAGATTGGCCTTTGTGATTGTCCGGGCCAGGTTCACCAGTCTCTGTAATCCTCTCTGATCTTGAATGGTACAGTTGCCATACCAGGTAGTGATACATCCAGACAGAATGTTCTCGATGGCGCACCTATAAAAGTTGGCATGAGTATTCGCCATCATGCCAAATTTCCTTATCTGCCAGAAAAAGAAGAGACATTGTTGTGCCTTTGTAACCAGTGCGTCCACATGAAGAGTCCAAGAAAGCTTGTTGTGGATGACCACTCACAGGAGCTTGATACTCTCCACTCATTCCACCTCTGTGCTGTTAGTGTGTAGGGAGGCATGAATAACATTCCACTGAAAGTCAATAATGAGTTCCTTGGTTTTGCCAGCATTGAGAGCTAGGTTGTTCTCAGTGCACCATTTTTCTAGGTCTTCCACCTCCTGTCTATAGTCTGTTTCGTCGCCATTAGAGATTCGACCGACTATGGTGGTGTCATCAGCGAACTTGTAAATGGCATTAATCTGGTATTTGACAATGCAGTCATGGGAATACAGTGAGTACAGTAGGGGGCTGAGTATGCACCCCTAGGGGCTCCAGTGTTGAGTGTTAGTGATGATGAAACATTGTCCCCAATTTTCACTGATTGAGGCCTGTGGGTCAGGAAGCTAAGGATCCAATTGCAAAGAGTGTGGTTTAGTCTGATTAAGTTTAGTAATCAGACTCGAGGAGATAATACTGTTGAAGTCAATAAGTAGGATTCTTACGTAGCTTGGTGTCAAGATGTTCTAGGAGTGAAGGGCAAGTGATATGGCATCTCACATGGATCTGTTGGTCCGATAGGCAAATTGGAGTGGGTCAAGAGTAGTGGGGAGGCTGGAGTTGATTAATGCCATGACCAGCCTTTAAAAGCACTTCATGACCACCGAAGTTAGGGTGACTGGGCAGTAGTCATTGAGACATGCTGCATGAGCCTTCTTAGCCACAGGGATGATGTTGGCCCTCTTGAAACAGGCAGTGACAGTGGCCTGCTGCAGGGAGAGGTTGAAGATGTCTGAGAAGACCTCTGCCAGTTGATCTGCATGTGCTCTGAGTGCACGGCCTGTACCCCGTCTGGTCCCATTGCTTTCCTTGGATTCACAGGTAGGAAAACTGATCTGACCTCTGATGCAGTGACTGTTGGGATAGGTTCGTCAGGACCTGTTGGAATAGGTGTTACCTCTCTGACAAAATTCTACTCAAAGCAGGCATAGAAGGCATTGAGACGATCTGGAAGGGATGTGTCATCATCTGCTATCTTGCACTGTCTCTTTTTAGAACCTGTGATGTTATTCAGTCCTTGCCATAGTCGCCGGATGTCTGTCTGGGTCTCTAGTTTGGATCGGTATTGGTGCTTGGCTGTCTTAATGGCTCTGTGAAGGTCATACTTGGATTCCTAATGTTTGAGTGGGTCTCCTGATCTGAAGGCCTCATGCCTGGTTTTTAGCAGGTTGTATATGTCCTGGTTCATCCAGGGTTTCCTGTTGGGGAACACCAGATTGACTTCCTTGGTATGCAGTCCTCCACACACTTGCTGATAAAGTCTGTGATGGTGGTGGCATACCCGTCCATGGTACCTGTGGACTTTTGAACATGGCCTCATCAGCCAATTCTGGACAGCACTGGAGTCGATCCTCTGCCTCCTCCAACCAGCACTGGACCTGTATCCGTGAGGGGGTCTCCTGCTTGAGCTTTTGCCTGTAAACTGGGAGAAGAAGCATGGCATTGTGGTCGGAGTTCCCGAAAGGAGGACGGGGGCTGGAGCGGTAGGCATCCTTCACAGTGGTGTAGCAGTCGTCTAAAATGTTCGGGCCCTTGATGGGGCGGATAATGTTCTGGTGATACTTGGGCAACACCTTCCTTAGATTGGCTTGATTGAAGTCGCCAGTTACAATAAACAGGGCATTGGGGTATTCCGTCTCCAGGGTGTTAGTGGTGGAGTACAGCTCATCCAGAGCTTCCTCAACCTTTGTTTGTGGCAGTATGTACACAGCAGATAGTAGATAGAAGGGGCGGCATTTGATAGTGAGGAACTCAAGGTTTGGGGAGCAATGGCTGCCCAGGATTGCAATGTCTGTGCACCACAAGTTGTTGATTAATGTTGACTCAAATAGAATTATAAGAGGCACTTGGGAATGCCCCTATAGAAGTCGCAATATCGAGTTTGTACATCAAGGGAAGCTCTTTGTACATCCCCATTTTTCTATCACCATATAAATAAGTAGATATTGGGCAATATAAATATGCTTTGTCACAGGGCCACTGGATCCTCTTAGAGCAGCTGATACTATTGAACCTAAAAACGTAGCAACAACAGATTCAAAATGTTTCCTCAATGTCTATTTTATGTTTCAGGCCTGCCTCATCCCCAATGTTACCACATGCAGATACACATTCCAGAATTGAACACTATGCTAGCAGGTAAGTTGATGGAAACTGTCAGAATTCTTCATTAAAGATGTGGGAAATCAATATTTGATAAATGTGATGAGCTCTTACTCTTCTACTGACATTAATTTGTATCATTGACATGCCTTTATAGCAATTCACAATTTTTAGGGCAACACTTAATCTTGTGTGCTCACCAAGACTTTAGACTTACAATTTACAAAAGTGAAATGTGTCCAGTTTCCCTTGTCTTTCTTGAGAGCTGTGTCCAGCAGCTTGGTGATTGGATGGCCTTCAGGTTCCTGGATATCCTGTATCTTATTCATTCCTGATATTCTGGTTTCAGAGGAATATCCTTGCACCAATTGCAAGGAGAGTCTTGTCAGGCTTGTTATAGTTCAATGTTTTTGATCTCAGCATTTGTCTTCTGGTCCTTTTGGACATCATCTCATGGACTTGGCATAGCGCCGTGATGCTTGGCTATGCATTCATTGCTCTAACCATCTCCATCTGCAGCTGTGGTGACCTCAAGGCAATGGCCCATAAGAAGGACTCAGTCTCATCCAAAAAAGAGGTAGTTTGGAAAATAGCTGAAGGGTGAAAATAGCACATTGTTATAATTATTAACCAGCTCTTGCACGTACTCAGGCCACTTCTGTTCATGCTCAGGCTGCAAGATTTACAGACAGTCCTGCAATGTACAGTTCAATCATTTGCACTGTTCAGCCTTTGGATAATAAGGGTTGGTACATCACTTGGTAGGAATGATGAAGGGTTTATGCCTGAAACGTTGACTCTCCTGCTCCTCGGATGCTGTCTGATCTGATGAGCTTTTCCAGCACCACACTTTCTGACTCTGATCTCCAGCATCTGCAGTCCTCACTTGCTCCCAAAGAGGACAAGAGTCAGGGGAAGGTCTAACACATCTTTATTAAACACTTTATTAAGGAAAATGTTTATCAGGTTCTACTGTTGTACTTTAATTAAGCTCTATCAAACTCTACCAATCTCTTCACAGGGCTCTTCAGTCTTAACTCTCTAAGTGAACATTCTCAATTCAACACCAGCTCTCTATTTATGACACATGGTTTTAAGAATTTGCTACACTCTATCTACAAGTTCCTGCCAATGTATTTGACCTGTTTGTCTGAAAAGACAGGTAATACCTGTTCAGTAAGGCTGGGGCAGGCTGTTCCTGAGAATTTGAGGATTGGCTGATGTTTCACGATCTGCAGTCACCGATTTGGGGTTCCCCTCTCCTCTAGGGCTAGTTCTGGTCTTCTGGGTCTGATGATGCTCACCACAAGGTAGAAGATTCTCATTCTGGTCTTCAGACCATCTCACCATGGCTGTGTATCTGGAGATGCCTTTGAAGAAGGTGCAAAAAACAGAGTACTGGGATTTCAAGTTGCCCTTTTATCTATCACTTTGTGCCCTTCTCGAAGATTTTGTGATTTGTATCTGATACTAGCATGGAGCAGAGGCAGGAAGATCCAATGAGATGACTACTTTCCATATTTGGAGGCCACAGAACCTTTAACTGTCGAGTGCTATCCTTGTCACTCTATGTCTCTGGTCTCCCACTATACTTGAGTTCCTCCAAGTCTGTGTGATATGCTTCGAACAAAGAGGATTCACAGGAATTGGGAACAACAGTTTATTCTGAAACAATGTGTCCATTAGTACTTATCCAGGCAGTTCCAGGTCTGTTTGGTCTCAACGGGAAGATGATTGTCCAAGGCCTAGCTGCATGAAAACAGTCGATTCCAGCTCTGCTGGTTGCAAGTTGCAGATTCCGGCTTGGTTTAAACTTGGTTTCCACATTCAAGTTTTTATCCATTCTCGTTAAAAAAAATTAATATTTCTGTTGCAATCCTGGAGGTCATGGGTCGCCTGACCACAATTATTTTTGCCTGACCTGTACTGAATCAGTTCCAGTTTTGTGGTCCATTGGATCTCCATTGTCCTCAGCTTGGCAGACATTTGAAAGTAGCGGACTGGACATCCTTGGACATTATTAGCTGGATATAATCATTTTTGTCACTACGTGTTACCCTACTCCTGGTTACCCTACCCCTTTCTCCCACAGTGACAAGTGCAGCTCATGGGGTTAAACCAAGTGGGAGCTCTATGTTCTAGCTATGTCTGATGTTGACCAGTTGGAGACTGCTCGCATGAGAGTTCCAGAACAGTGATGGTGTGGGCTGGTAAAAGAATAGGTTTACAATCCTGTACATCTTGAGTGCATAGAGCAAGGTCAAAGACTCCTAACCGCTACCTGCCAACATTGTAATGTAATGCTTATAGCAGTCACCAAACATACTTTTCAAGGATGCCTGCATATGTCTTAACACATTTGACTCCAACACTACAGATACTCTCAGGTTCCATACTTCCATTCGAGCTTTGGTTGGATCACAAAGGAATGGAAACCCCACTATACGAGAAGAATGATTCAAGATGGATAGGGAGAGCTCACTGTGGCCATGATAGGGAATGTCTGTCCACTGTGAAGCAGAGACCCAGATGACAAAAGAGACATCATCAGCTCACACCCTCCAGATGCCCTGCTCAATGTCCTCCCATACCGTTACCACATCCTGCTGGAGGTCCCATTACAACTGCTCCAACTAGCCTACTGAGTGCCCTCCCTCACTATCACCAACTCCTCTTTAATCCAGTCAACCAGACTGAATGATTCCTCTTTTAAAGTACAAGATAAGCATATAATTCCTGTCCAAACTCTAAACTGTGCCTACTCATAAACTTTAAGTAGGAGTTTAAATGGTACTCAGCAAGTCTTTTTTGAATCAAGAGTACATTGGTTCAGAAATATGATTGCATAGTTCTGAGCCAAGTAGAAGAGATTTCTATTCCCCAATACTTAACTAGCAATTTTTAAAAAATATTAAACCATTCATTAACTAAAATGATACATTGTTGTCTCTCAGGCTCGCAGAAATGGAAAGTAAGAATTGTTCTTTCTTCAGTGGCAGCCTCTCACCTGATGAAAGCGTGTGAGTATTTGAAAATGACTTCTTTTTTGTTGCAAAGTAAATGCATGGAACAATAGAGAGGGCACGCAATAAAACACACATGCTACGTTAGCTCAATATTACTGCAGTTACTTTCTTGAGGCTTTTCCCTTGCCTGTTTTAGGCTCTATAAATACAAGGAAGCTTCAGGTCAATCCAAAACCCTGCTCTGAAAACCCTGCCCACGTTTTGACACCTAGGACAAAATCCAACACAGCAGCTGAGAAAATTCTAAAATAATCAACAGCATTCTCAATAAAGCAACCCTCAACATTTTAAAAAACGAGTCTGTCTATACTACCTCCCAATGTTAATGGATCCTTTAAAAGAATTCCAAGATCCAGACATGCATCTCTGCCATAAAAGTGTTCATTTTTGTTTAGCCATACCCTATCTACAAATGAGATTTCATTGAATTACATCCATCAGTTTTTGACATAAATTGTTTACAAACAGACTAGCAACCAAGGGTAAAAATATTTCCCTCACACACCTTCAGTGACAGATGTAAAAAAGAAGCTACATGAGGCAAAATCAATGCTAGTATTTGTAATATAACATCTATTAGATGATGATTATATTTCACCTTACACCACTTAAAGTAAGAAAAGAAGCACATGTGTTATGGACCAGATCAGATCTCCTCAATATATTTTAAGAAGGCAGCCTAGACCCTATTTTTTTCTTATTTTAAAGGCAGATGTGAAGTGCTATTTTCTAAATTTGATGTGACTGGTCAAACCATTCGACTTTAAGCAAAATACAATTTATTTAAACATTAAAGTTAAAATACAAATAAAAGAAAGAGGAATTTAGAACAACTTAATTATTGGAAAACTTAACTGTATAATAGATACAGTACTTATCACTAATTAACTGTTCCAATATAGTAACATCTCATAAACATACCCTTTGGCAAAAAGGCAAATTTACCCACAGACTCTCACATGCAGTTCTCCAATCCAGCAAAAAAACATCAAGAGAAAGTTCAGTGGAAGTAGCAGCTAGGAGGCATTCACTAAAGTTTCCAACTCTTGAGACCCCAAAGACTTTGCTTCAAATTAAACCTAAAAACTAAAAAATACTAGAAAGCCGAGTCTGTGGGAGCTGGCCACACCCATTCAAGCTGCTTCCATTGTCCCAACTTTTAAAAAAAACTGCAAGGTCTCACAAATTGTTTACATTCGTAGAGACTGCTTGGAACCTCTGCCTTACAATCTCTCTTCAAAAAATAGGACAAAATAACCTCTTAAAGTTACAGCATCATCACACTATTAACAAACACTTTAAAAGAAAGACTTGTATTTAGATAGCACCTTTGATATCTTCAGGAGCTCCTGAAGCATTTCAGTTATTGAAGTAACTTTTGAAATGTAGTCATTGTTTAATGCTTGAGACATAAGAACTAGGAGCAGGAATAAGCCATCCGACCCTTCAAGACACAGCAATAACTTGTATGCAATGAAGTCCTACAACAACAATATGATAATAACATATTCACAGGCAGCGAAGGATAGATATTGATCTGGACACATATAGAGAATTATTCCCAGTGAAATTTCAGATATACAGATACCATGTGTTGGCCCAAATACAACACCAAGTTGCACAGGTGTAAAATCTGCAAAGATAGATGAGTATGAAAATTACGATTGTGATTAAAGTAATAGATTGTAATTCAATTGGAGAAGGCTGCAGGGTTGGCTCAAGGTTAAACTCCAGAGGTGCCCTACTCCAGCTGATAAACGAACAATAAGTCATAGAAAACCAGAAAGGAATGTAATTTCATCCTAGTATACTGATCTCAGTGGGACAGTGATGAGGTAAATACTCTTGGCCTCAGCAATACCAAATGATGCATTGAAAACAAATTGATCAGCATTCTTTTTCTGGATAAAAATCAGTGAATCCTGCTCATAATGTACATGAATGTATGTCAGACAAGAGGTACAGGATACTTTCTCACTGACACCTGCGCACACCTTTAACGAAGTATCACTTGAAGGAGACAGTGTTATTGCATCTTAACATGCACCCTAATCTTAAGGAAAGAGATATGCAAGATGCAAAATTTTGAAGAAAAAGCTGCCAGAAAATAAGTACTCCAATTAAGCAAAGATCTATATTAACATATAGCTTATGGATGAGTTCAAATTGCATTTGTTGATGTACATTACTTTGCTATATGGATAAATAAAATACCAACTGGACTAAATGGCATTGGGCTGCTGCAGATGTAATTAACCTCTGGACTAGTTACGGCTAACAGTTTATTTGCCAAAAAAGAGGCTTGAACCAGTTGTACGCAGACTACAGCTTTTGAAATCAATAAAATATATTTGGGCTCTCAGTCACACACAAACGCATGTTCAGAGTAGGGCAACAAGAAATTGGAAGTGCTTAAGTCTGTTCTCTGCCTTTACATCAAGAACACATCAGTTATTGCAGCTATTCCACAACAGTATCAGTCCTGAACATGGACAGAAAATACATGCTGCATCGTTAATTTGTAACTCTTTCAGAGAGCATCATTTTTATTTAGCTCTGTTGCCAGACCAAGTTTATTTTTGATATTCTAGTCCAATATCTCCAAGTATTTTTGTGTTGCCTTCAAGCATAGAGTCAAGTTGAGGACACGTCAGTCCTTTTCTTTAATCATTCACAGAATGTGGGTATCATGGGTTAGGCCTGCATTTATTGCCCATTCCTAATTGCTCAGAGGGCAGTTAAGAGTGAACAACATTTGGGTGGCACGGTGGCTCAGTGGTTAGCACTGCTGCCTCATAGCACCAGGGACCTGGGTTCAATTCCCACCTGCCTGTGTGGAGTTTGCACATTCTCCCCATGTCTGTGTGGGTTTCCTCCGGGTGCTCGGGTTTCCTCCCACAATCCAAAGATGTGCAGGTCAGGTGAATTGGCCATGCTAACACCACAGTGTTAGGTGTGTTAGTCAGGGATAAATATAGGATAGGGGAATGGGCCTGGGTGGATTTCTCTTCAGAGGGGCGGTGTGGACTTGTTGGGTCAAAGGGCCTGTTTCCACACTGTAGAGAATCTAATCTAAACATTGCTATGGGTCTGGAGTCACATGTTGGCCAGACCAGGTAAGGACAGCAGATTTCCTTCCCTAACAAGCATTAACAAACCAGATGGACTTTTCCAACAATTGATTCATGGTCATCATTGGACACATAATTCCAACTTTTTTAAATTGAATTCAAATTCCATCATCTGTCATGGTAGGATTTGCACCAGAACATTACCTGGGTCTCTGGATTAACAGGATGAAGGGCTTTTGCCCGAAACATCAATTCTCCTGCTTCTCGGATGCTGCCTGACCTGCTGTGCTTTTCCAGCACCACACTCTCGTCTCTGAATTAACAGTCCAGCAATAATACTATTTGGCCATCTCCTCCCTGAACTTTAATCCTTGTCAGCCATTTCCAGCTCCCTACCATTGCAAGCTACCTGACATTAACCCATGCACTCATACATTAAGATGCATCCAAAATAACCCTAAACAAATTTATCAGAGTATTAGTTTCAGAGTATTATAAATGAAAATAAACACAATTGATTAGTTCCCATGAGGTAGGTCTGTACTGAGTTAAAGACAATAATGTCATGTGATTGAAAAATTCACAGCAGGCTCTTTATGTACATGCAGAGATGATGAGCAGTTGGTGATTCAATATTTCAGCCCAGGAACAGATCGAGACTCTCTTCAAAATCCAACCCACAATCCAAACCAGCTCTTGAGCGCACTGGACACCGAAGAGAAGACCGAACTGGAGGCCATTATTGGACATCTTGAGCATGAGAATCGGTATGAAAAACCCATCATATTCTTGGTAATGGTAGACGGCCAAGGGACCATTGATACTCCAATAACAAGAACATAATATCCCAGTGCAGTCTTCGTGTTGTCAAGTCTAAATTTCCAGTTGTGCTATTAAAGTAAGTTCCATAGCAGGACAGCAAATATGTTGTACATGCTGTGTTGCCAACTATGGCCACTTTGTGGTTGGGGTCAGCATCCTTTTTCCTTAACCGTGTCAAAGGTCTTACGTGGTTTACAGTAGTAGGGGAGTAGAGTAGTAGTGAGTTTTAATAAGAAGAGCCTCTTGCCTTAAACAAGATGCAATTTATTCTATGATAGCATCAGGTACAAGTTACATTGGTAAGATAAATATTGTTATTTAGACCCTTGGTGGACCCAGGATAACAGGATTGTCCTCTTCGAGATCCTAAGATGTTTTGTCTTTCTCCGCCCAAGTCTTATGATATCATCAGACTGGGTTGAGCTTACTGCAGTCTCAAATATTAGCCCTTTCAGAACCATTACATTGTACAACAAATGGTACAGTGGATTAGACACTATCTGGTCATTTTTGGAACCTGGGCCTTAGTCTGACCCAAACTATTTAAATAAAAATCTTATTTTTATTTTCCACTGCAAAGATTCTAATGGAAATGAGTTTTGAACAGACTGAACCCACTTATGAGTGGGTGCAGGCTTGAAACACAAAATTAACCATGATCTCATCCACGTTGCTTAAATTCAGTCTTATTCACAGGCCAGAAGATGAAATATCCACATCATAGCTGAACATGACAGGAATCCTTAAGGCAGCTTTATCATGAACTTGTGCCCTCAATTTTAAGATTCTTAGGAAACATAGTGAAATTAATTTCTTCCTTGGTATGCAGCCCTCTAACCTTGGCAACCAAAATATTTCCTCCTCTAACAATTAGAGAAACATAAATGTTTGTCAGTGGTATTCTCTATCTGAGAGAAGATGCTGCATTGGTCAAAGGACCAAGTACTTCTTGCAATCAGCCCACAGCTAGCAGCCTGTAAGATTAGTGAATTGTGACTATGTAAACTCTGGTGCCTTGTTTCATTCCCCATCCATCACGGAACAATAGAACTAGAGGATTCAAAGAAACATCAAATGCAAAGTTTGTTGTCATTACATTTTTTAAAAATAATTTCTCCAAGGATCTTGCAGGAAGAGTACAGACGATTGAAATGGCAACATGAAGAGGCAGCAATATCTTCGTCTGGAAAAGAGGAATCCCCAAGCTCGCCTCTCAGCCCCAGAGACACAGAGCTTCTTGCTGAGGCGCGATTGCTCCGACAGCACAAGACTCGGCTGGAGACCAGGATGCAGATCTTGGAAGACCATAACAAACAGCTTGAATCACAACTCAAGAGACTCCGGGAGTTATTACTACAGGTGAGAGAATACCAAGTTGAAATAGGTGGGAAATGTCATGGTGATTGTCCACCAATACAACTAGAGGGTCAGATCCATTATTCCAATGGACATTTTTCAACAAATTAATTGTCTTGTAAACATTGTGACTGCTTTGAAAGACATTCAGATATGCGCAGCACCAAACAATTGTTTAATTAACAGACAATTTCTCAGCATCTGAAACTCTATGACTATCTAATTCTCTGACATTTGTCCTTTAGAATTTCTCAGTATATAGCAATATGACCTTAATCCTCAGTGAGAGCATTGAACTCTTTGTCTGGCTGATTTTGGCTTCTAGAGAAATGAGGACTACAGATGCTGGAGATCAGACTCAAAAGGTGTGTTGCTGGAAAAGCACAGCTGATCAAGCAGCAACCAAGGAGGAGGAGAGTTGACGTTTTGAGCATAAGCCCTTCATCAGGAATGAAGACACTCCTGCTCCTCGGATGCAGCCTGACTGGCTGTGCGTTTCCAGCACCACACTTTTTGATTTAGGCTTCATTTGGATTTGTGAAGGTGTTTCTGGCACATTTTCAGGAGAGTTTGAATGTACAATTCAAAATTGCCTGTAGTTTGCAGAAAATAAAGCAAGAAATTGTAAACTTCATTGTTTTATCAACCAGTTATTCACAGTGACTGAATAAACCTTTCCAAATTCATTCAGATTGATTTAGTTCATAGACTCCCGGGGCAGGATTTTCGGGATGAAAGATAAACAAGCAGGAAAACAAAATGGGTGCAATTTTCTTCTCCCTGGAGTTGAGGAGAAGGGGAAATAATTCAGCAGAAACAAAAATTATTGAAGAAACTCAGCAGGTCTGCTAGTATCTGTGGAGAGAAAACAGAATTAACATTTCAAGTCCAATGACCCTTATATTTCTGATCTCCATCATCCAGAGTTTGTTCGTTACTTCTGTTTGGTAAATAATTAGGCAAGTTGACTTTGGAGAGATAGTTGCTTCTTTTTGCCACATCACCAATTAAGTGTTGGGTGCGAAGGACCACTGGGAACTTTGTAAAGTTGCCAGCAATTCGAAATATTAAATAGTCAATTAATGGCTACTTAAGTGTCTCATGTTTTTACTGCTCTGATTTCCTGCCTTCCTGACATCCAAAGAAAGTGCCTATTTTCCTGATGGGAGTAACCAGGGCAACCTTCCATTTGCTCAATCTGTGTATAATAAAAGGTCCAGTATGGTCAAGAGGAGGTATTCTGAAAGCCTTGCCTTAGCCTAGAGGACACTTGTCTCCCTAAATCCCCACCAAGTAAGGAGCAGAAGGAGAAAACAGAGCTTCTCACTGTTGGATTCCCTGAAGGGTAGACTATGCCTTTGAGACCCAAGAGCTTCTGGCCTCAGATTGGTCAGCTCTCAATCATCTGATTCATGCACAAAACATTCTCAGCAGTGGAGATGGCACGTCTGTTGACACCTAAGACACCCATCCCTACAATTACCCTCAAACAGGGCAACTCACAGGCACTGAGTTCACAAATTATAATTAATATAGTGTAAATAGTTATTATTGCAACTCATTTCACAGTGAAGAATTTGAGATTATCAACTCCTTTTGGACTGCCCTCTTATGTCTCTGGCAGCTGAAAACTATCGCTGTGACTAAAAGAGGCATCTCATGGTAATTAGTGCCATTTGGAAATTGTTTTCCTTGGTCACTGCTTGCTACTCACATTCAAACATGAAAACAAGTTTCTGTTAGAGGATGAAGGCAAACAGTGGCAATTTCATTATTTAATATAAATTGTAGCTTCATTAGTGTAACATTTAAAAGGAGACTGCTTCTATTCCCAATATCTAAATTGTATAACTTGAAAAGTCCATGTGATTGGACCAAGACATTTATGGTTTTCCTAATACTTACTCCACCATTTAGAACCAATTACACAATGATTCTGTCTCCTTGATCAATTATCTCCTTCCTAATTTATATCAGAGAATCAACTTTAATGTTTAGTGTTCTCCTCAGCAAGAGTGTGAGAGAATGCAATATTATTCTACTTTAGCCATGCTACATGTTCACATCAAACTCTCCCAGGCAAAGGACACTGTGTGTTGGTGCACAGTGAAACTGGAGACATTCTAAAGTTACCTTTGTGCTTATCTATCTAAAGAAAGCAGTTGCATGGCCAGTTTAGCTCTTGCGGTATGAGTCAAGAGGTGTAATTCAAGAGCAAGGCATTGGAGAGTGGGGTAAGTAGGGACACTAATAACAATCCTTAACTTCAATGCATTACACCAGTTCCATCAATTAGGTGAAAAATTGCAGGGGAAAAAGCAGGAAACTGCCTCAAAATCCTGAGTGTGTGTTGTAATTAAGGTGGAGTCAAATTTCAATACTATGAACCATTCAAGAATTGCAGATAAAGCAAATGAATGTGTTTACTCAGCTCTGATACTTAATGGTGACTGAGACATCAGATAACTTACCAAGCAGTCACAGGAGCACATAATTAGTTCTACTTCTAATGAGAGGTCATCAGCTTAAAATGTAACTCACTTTCAATATCCACGGATGCTATCAGACCTGTTGAATTTTTCATGCATTTTCTGTTTTCATATCAGATGGCCACCAGCAATAGAGAACTCACTGTGTATTTTTGGAATGTTTTGTGTAATTAATATCTTCTCAGGGGTATGCTGAGAACACAACCTATGCCTGGCAATAGCAGGAAGGCAGATATATGATGCTATCAATGATGTTTCATTGTGCACCAATTCCCTTGCATTATTTTCTCTAGGCAGGTTTTTCAATCATTGAACCAAGCATGACAGTCAGACAAAATTAATTTCCCATAATCCTGGTGACTAGGCACAGGATAACTTGTTCATTTGTGCAGTTGAGGAGTCTGCTACCAACTTCTAGCTTCCATACAAACACATACATTATTCAATCTTTTGAAGTTTATCCTCTGGTTTCTCCTAAAGTCTAAAGTATAATCTTAAACCCACTTATTCATCCTACATTCACATTACTTACACTAATTAGTTCCTCCTCAAGACTCAAATGCCCCTCATTTATGCCATTCTCCTCGGGTTTGCCATAACACAATTATTAACCCTTGATTTTCCTCATCTTCCTAATATTTTCCATTATAGTTGTTTCTTGTACTAAGGGCCTTGCTCCTGAAAACATTATCATCAAATTTCGTTGCCATTCCAAAATTATGCCTTAGTGCCCTCAATGGACTATTCCGTACATAGATTAGGAGAGAGGTCATGTCCAATACTTATTTTGTTCACCTTTCTTACCAATTCATTGTCAAAACAACCTGTCAGCTGCTCTCTAAATCTAACCCATCAAGGATAGGCATCTCCCAATGGTACTGCTGAATAGCACAACTCCAGATGTGACACATCACAGATCTGCCAGCAGTGAAACCTCACTCATTATTCATCAAAGCAGCAGGACTGAGTGTTTTAAAACTTCAGTTCTATTATCATAGAGATGTGAGCCTGGAACCATGTTGGCCACTCTTATCGCTATTTCAGTTCAATCTGAACATGAATAACCAAACAGCAAAACGAAAATATTGTAGACATTAGAAATTTGAAATTAATAAAGCAAGTGCTCGGAATACTGAGCAGATCTGGTAGGATCAGTGGAGAAACAGAGAGGAAGAAAGTTTACTTCAAAGACCTTCCCAAACTGTTCAGAAACCTCTGAAGTGGGTTTCTGAGCTTGAATAGTAACACTGTTTATGTCTTTACAGATTCTGCCAGACCTGCTGAGTATTTCTAACATTTTCTGTATTTTTTAAATTGCTAAGCAGATGGGTCCAGCAGTAATATGTTAGCACAAGCCTGAGATGTATCATTTAGACCAGGTTATGGAGTATTAAGAGGCAGTTTGCTAACATTATTCTTGTTGCAGGTTTTACAACTACTTTTTTGAATCCTCAGCCCATTGCACAGGAAGCCACCAAGATTTGAAACAAAAGCTTAGAAGATGAAAAGTAGTGTTTGGGTATCATTCCTAGACTTTGTTTTCTCTTTGTTGTTGATTTAACTCATGATCACTTCTACTGTCTCTCCCATCATGGAGTTAAAAAGTTATATCAACGGAATGAGCATTTAAAAGACCTTAATAATTAGTGTCCTGTGGTAAATTAAGACACCAGGACTTGTACAGGATATTCCAATTGTACAATTCTGTATGTGTCGCTGTATTGTTTGCTGCCCTCTAGTGGAACTTTGATTTGCTGCATTTTAATACAATGCAAGTGATTCCCTCTACTTTCTCCCACCCATGTCTGACCCCACAGTTCCATATGAATCTCTCCAATTTGGTTTCCATCCTTACCACAGCATCCAAATAATCCGAACTAAAGTCAGAAATAACATCCTCTGTGCCCTGTAGTGCACTATCCAAGCTCAATCTTTATCACCTTTTTCACAGTCATCCATGTTGTTCCACCTCAATATTTTGCCTCTGTTATCCAGTTCATAGGAATATTTTTGCTTGGTTACACACTTACTTATCTGACTAGAAATAAATAACCTCCTAAAATAGATTGTTTTCCTCCCTCTGGTACCGCTGCCTTCAAATTCATGATAGCCATTATGTGGAGGTGTGTGTTGGACTGGGGTGGCCAAAGTTAAAAGTCACACAGCCACAGGTTATAGTCTAACAGGCTTATATGGAAGTACTCCTTTGTCAGGTAGTAACCTGAAGAAGCAGCAGTGCTCCAAAAGCTTGTACTTCCAAATAAACCTGTTGGATAACAACCTGGTGTTGTGTGATGTTTAACTTCAAATTCATGGTTCTAGGTTCTACCCTTGGTACTCTCCAGTTCCTTGATGTGCTGATCCTAATAACACAATCCATGGATGTTGATAACATCCAGCTGTATCAATCCATTACTTTTCCCAGTAATTAACTTTGAATCAACCATCATTGTCTAGTTAAACACTGGGAAAACTGAAGGCATTATCTTTGGCTCTCACCATAAATTCCAAACCCTAATCTCCCTGTTCCATTTTAGTCTCTGGTCACTTTATCAGGCTTAACCTTTTTTTATAATGCATTCCTGGGACATGGGCATTGCTAGCTGGCAACCATTTATTACCTGTCCCTATCTGCCTTTAAGCTGAGTGACTTGCTAGGCCATTTCAGAAGTCAGAGTCAAAAAGTGTGGTGCTAGAAAAGCACAGCCAATCAGGTAGTATCCGAGGAGCAGGAGAATTGACGTTTCGATCATAAGCTCTTCATCAAGAATGAGTTAGGCTTGAAAATCGATTCGTCTGCTCTTCGGATGCTGCCTGACTGGTTGTGCTTTTCCCGCACCACAGTCTTTGACTCATCTTCAACATCTGCAGTGCTCACTTTCTCCCATTTCAGAAAGCAGTTGAGAGAATTTTCTTTTATTGAATTAAAATTTCACCATCTGCTGTGGCAGAATTTGAACCAGGTTTGCAGAACATTAGCTGAGTTTCTGGATTCAATGGTCTTCTAATAATCACCAGTGCCACTACCTTGCCTTCCCCAACGTCTGATCATATCCTGGGCATCGTAGTTTGAGCCTAAGTTACAATTTCATAGCCTGATCTCTTCTAATGCCATAATATTTTCTGCTTCCATACAACCTTTTGCTTTTGAAATCTTCACTCCCAGAATCAATTATTGCAGTGGTCTTCTACCCAACTTCAGCATAAGCTCAGACTGCGAGGAGATGAAGGATAGCATACTGACGCCTAGTCTAAATTCACTAAAAAGCTTTTATCTTCAGAGACACACAATAAAATATTCCTTGTTTTAGCTGCTCCTACATACTTGATCACAAGGCTTTCCCAATTATTGCCCACCACCTGACTACAAACAACATCCATTTCACAATCTCATCTTTTGAAGTTTAACATATTTTTCTAATCAACCTAACCTCTGGAGCAGGTGGGACTTGTACCCAGGTCTCTTGGTTCAGGGTTAGGGACACTACCGCGGCACCAAAATAGGCCCCCTTTAACAACCTTGTATCTTCCACTTTGTATAGACTTCAACTGTTCCAAAACACTGCTGTCTATATCTTATCCTGAAGCAAGTCCCACTCACCTGTCACCCCATAACATTAGACAGCTTCCACAACTTATAACACATTGAATACATGTTAATATGGTTAGATTATTTTCTTAGTAAAAATTGACTAATATCATGAGTAAAATAATTAATGTAATTTCATAGCAACATATTAGGCATTTGTACATTAATATTCAGTCAATTATTTCAGGGCTTATGTATAATAATTGTTTATATGGTGACATATTGTAGCTCAGCGACTCTGGCTTGGAGTGGCAACATGAACTTAGGTGTTTGCACATTGTAATCCGCAGCTATGGTAATGATGGTAGAATCTATAACTTTCTTTCTATCACACAGCTGGCCAGGAATTTCTGCCACTCTCACCACCTGCCTTTAGCATGTGTTGGAAGGATTGGCAGCTTCGTACTCAACTTGTTGAGCCAGGTTACAAACACACCCTGATCAGAGTGTTCTGGGTTGGGACTTGAAACTGGAGCTTCTTGCACAGAGGCAGGGACGCTAGCCACAATGTCACAACACTTAACTGCTTGTATACCGAGTCTACTTTTTCAATTCATAATAATGTTCTAGTATTCAGTTCGGCAACTTTGATGTTAGTTGGGTCTGGCAGGGTGCTGGTAGTTCTGAGTCAACTCAGAACCCATTTGTAGATGGACTTCTCTTTAAACTATATCTTTTCATTTTCTATTACTCTTATATCATCAAATGGCCCCAGATTATGGCAACAAATCAAATTGTATTTTATTTTATTTCACTGTAAAATGCACGACAATAAATCATTCATTCATTTGTTCGAATGTCATTCAATGAAGGGAGTCTGCAGACGTTCATGAATTACTTCTTGTGAGTTTTTCTTGTGAGATGCTCCCACTACCCATTTTGGTAAAAATACAACTCTCCCCTCAACACAGTCCAAGCACTAAGCCATCAGAACTTTTCTAACTGTGTTCCTCTTATCAACTCACAGCCACAGCAAGACTCTGAGAAAAACGGATCAACAGCCTCTTCTGCTTCCTCATCTTCCCATCACTCTGACAGCAACCAGCAAGAAAAACATGACAGAAGCAGCCCGGAATCTGAGAAAGCAGGTTTGTGAGGAGAGACACTATTGTGTGGGAAAGAGTGATTAGATGAGAACACCATGCTACCACATGATAGCGATGTTATTAAGAATGAAGGAATTACTTTTGCTTTTGTTATTTCATCTCTCAGCTTCCTGTTCCAAGCCCTATTCTTATTGAAAGTTCAGAATATATGAGTTCCATATTAAACCATTGTAATGAATGTGATTCAAGCACATTAAATATTCATTCTCTGATATTTTGAACAACAATAATTTCTAATTTTACAATTCTGTTATATTAAAAAATTGAAGGCCTGTGACCAGTGGAGTGCCACAAGGATCGGTGCTGGGTCCTCTACTTTTTGTCATTTACACAAATGATTTGAATGCGAGCATAAGAGGTACAGTTAGTAAGTTTGCAGATGACACCAAAATTGGAGG
>NC_057724.1:28145781-28164540 GCF_004010195.1 Chiloscyllium plagiosum
ATGGATAGGATAAATATAGACAGTCTTTTCCCTGGGGTCGGGGAGTCCAGAACTCGAAGGCATAGGTTTAGGGTGAGAAGGGAAAGATATAAAGAGACCTAAGGGGCAACCTTTTCACGCAGAGGGTGGTACATGTATGAAATGAGCTGCCAGGGAAAGTGGTGGAGGCTGGTACAATTGCAACATTTAAGAGGCATTTGGATGGGTATATGAATAGGAAGGGTTTGGAGGGATATGGGCTGGGTGCTGGCAGGTGGGACTAGATTGGGTTGAGATATCTGGTCAGCATGGATAAGTTGGACCGAAGAGTCTGTTTCCATGCTGTACATCTCTATGACTCTATGACTCTATAAAAGACATAAATGGAAAAATAACAAGTAAAGCATCATTTAGGGGAGATGATGGTATTGTAGCAATGTTGCTGTATGAGCAATCCAGGTGACCCCAAGTTAATACCCTGGAGACAGGAGTTCAAATTCCAATACAGTAGCTGGTGGTGTTTAAATTTAATTTACAGATTTGAAATAAAAAGATCTCAGTCATCATGATCATGGCAGTTATTAACAACTGTTGTACTGGTTTACTTATGTCCTTTAGGGTACGATCTTATGTCTTTAAGGAAAGGACCATCCTGATCTAGTCTGGCTTCTGTGTGACTCCAGACCAACAACATTGTTATTGATTCATAACTGTCTTCTGAAATAAACGAGCAAACCATTCAGTTCAAGGGCAATTAAGGATAAGCAATAAATCTTAGTTTTACCAGCAACATCCACATTGTGTGGAAACAGATTTTTAAAATTCGAATTAAGTGAAAATGTTTTGTTTGAATATCATAGGAACAGGAGTAACGTTCAACTTCTTGATCTCACTAAGATCATGACTGATTCATATTTCAACTCTGTTTTATCCTCTTTCTCTCTCTATCCTTTGATATCCTTGCCAAGAAAAAAAAATCTATTAATTTCAAGTCTGAACACTTTTGTTTGATCCAGAAGCAATGTTTAGGAGCAAGAATTCCTGATATCCCCTTTCTTTTGTGCTGACTAATTGCATTTCTGAACTCAAAATATGTAAGACTATGTCTCCCTATTCTGAGTCTTTCCCATCAGAGAAAATAGTCTATCTTGGCCTACCTGATCAAACCCCTTTAGCATTTTAAAGACTTCAACTAGATCACTCCTCAGCCTTATAAATTCAAGGGTATACTGACTAGGTTTGTGTAACCTACCCTTATTATTTGATCCCTTTAAGTTGTGATATCATTCTGGTGTATCTGGGCTGTTCCTCCACCAAGGCCAATATATCTTCCCTGAGGTTTAATGTCCAGAACATAACTGAGTGTTTCAAATGGAACCTAACCAAAGTTCTGTACAACTTAAACATCAATCTTTGTTCTGCAATTCCTTCAAGATAAGAGCCAACATTTTTTATGCTATTTTGGCTGTTTTTTGTGCACCTGGATACCCAAAAGTCCTATGCTTCTCCATCCCTTGCAGCCCTTGTAGTGCCTCACCATTGAGAAGATATTCTATTTTTCCCTTCTCAGAACCAAGATGGATAATCTCACAGTTCCCCATACTGAATTCCACATGTTACACTTCTGCCAGCTCACTAAATCTGATTGTGGTCCTTTTTAAGTTCCTGTTCCTGCCTACATTAATAATGCTAGAAATGCAGCTCCTTTTAAGCTCCAGAATTAATTATGAGTAGATGATGTTCAATGGACTTTACTTTTCAGACCTAGGCTTTTGAGGGATATCATTATACGATTGTAAAGTCCTGTCTCTGAACCAGAAATCCTGAGTTCAAAGTCCTGGCTATTCCAGAGGTAATAACATCCCTGAACAGGTTGATTAGAAAATATAAAAGAGCTGGATTTTTTGTCAGTGGTGAGATTAATGTCTAGAGGAGGAGAGGATCCAAAGGGAAAATTGGAGGCTGGTGCTTGTGTACACTATAGATTTATAATAAATCCTTTAGAAATGTCTTAAAGATTTTTGCTGCCTAATTCAGCATATGGATACCAGTCCATTAAACATAGCAGCAGAGAATTAGCCTCAATCTCTTCAAGTGGAAAGACAAGAAAAGTGGAGGTTAAACCTTGTTTCTGCAGAAACAAACTCCCAGTGGATTTTCAAGGTGAAATGTTTAGGTTGTGCTGCAGGATCATGAACTATGATTATCCGCCAGTATCTTTGGAACTGGGGTCATACAAGCAGTGGAAGAATGGGGTGGAGATGTGGACTCAGGTCACTTCTTTCACCAAGAAAAAGTAAGGTATGGTTTTGGCATTTCCTCACTAGCAAGGAGCAAAACTAGAAGCAAAATACTTCTGGGTCTGGGTGGAACTGACTTGGATACTGAAGAGGGATTGCAGATTCTAATATGATGTATTACTAGGACTCTGAAGACAAAGGTCAGAATGTCTATCTGTTACAATTTATAAATGCAGTGACCAGGATTAACATATTCACAGTGATAAACAATAAGACAAACTATAATGAGAAGTATTGGAAAAGTGGATCAGTCTAGGCCTTAGGTCACTAGCAAACTTCATATCAGATAAAGGAGGTGAATGTTTGAATGATGTGTTTTTGGACATCTTTGAGAATGTAAATGTTATATTAAGGCATACAACTACAGGAAGTCAGTTCAGTAATTGCATGTGCAACAGAAATTGTACCATAATTGATTTGTACTAAATATTAGCTGATCAGCAGAAAATGTAAATTACAAATAGCACTGGCATGGGCAGTTCATGCAAAATGTTTCTTACAGTTGGTTGGGGTGAGTTGCCACTTAATAAACAGTCAGAAAGATGATAATCATAATAACTCTCAACCACTAGAAGGAAGAACAATCAGCTCTATATTTTAGCTCCATCTAAACGCATTACACACTGGCAGAAAAGTGACCATTCAGGCTGAGGCATCAAAAAGGCTTAAGTGAGTGTGGAAGCATCGCATTGGATCATCCTCTAGAGATGTCAGATGTGGTGACATGGCTTACTATAAGAAAGACACAGGGAATGAAAAGGGCCAGGAAAAGTTATTAGGTACCAGAACCAACATCTCTTGGTATCTACCTCCAAGCTGAATTGTTCCTTATATCCTCACTCCTTGTCTCCTACCTCCCAACTTTTTACTGACCCATGTCTCAAGATCACCTCAAATTCTAAGCACTTGCATTTTGTTTCCAATTTTCTTAAATACCTTTTGACAGTCAATGTGGACACCATTCTTAAATGCTCCTTTATTCATCATCAATGACCCCTCAGAAAAATTCAAGTAGAGTTGAAGGCAGGCATAAAACAATTAGATTTGGGCTTTTATCTAAGGTTTATTATTTCAGTACTGTACTTGTTTTGGTCATATAAAGATGTATATTAGGGTTGATTTTAACAAATATGAGAAGAAGGTGTGCCCATTCTTGCTGACACAAGACCACTGCCATTTAAAGACTGGATGTCATTTTCATATCACAGTTCTCCAGTTTGATGGGGGGGTGGGACATTGCTTAGCACCCACACTCAGACAGGCAACAGAGTCTGAGAAGGTACAAGGAAATGTTTGAGGTGGCTTCAGACAAGCTGGAAATTTGTTCTTGACTCTACAAAAATGCAATATTATCATTTTCCATGCCATCTTGCAAGCAGTCTCCAGCCATTTTCTAAACCATTTTCTCAGTCAATCCAATTCCTATTGCCCAGAATTATCCTAATTGTAGATTAGGACAGACCTGACATGACATTTTGTTTCATCCTCCAAGTCTATATGACTTCAATGGAGAAAGTGATCAGTCTTAATCAGTGTCTACCTAATTTCTTCATAGATGTGTCAGAGAGTGCTGGTATATCCCAAGATATGGTGCTGCACATAGAGGATGTAATGGAACAACTTAGAAACTCATTTCCTTCTTCCCCCAGAGGTAAGTCCTTCAACTCTGCTTGAGAATGTAAAGTTAATGCAGGACATGCATTAAATTTTGACTGAGGAGCTTGCCAGGTTGCTGTCTCATGAGTGATTAAGTTATTCAAACCTGAGAGATGTTAAATTTAATCATCAGTATATGATAGCAAGGCAATATTCAGGAACCACAGCGGGTTTCAAAGTTACTGGGTTAGTGTGGGCAGAAATCTGTGATGCCTTGCCATACTTGCTGTTATGTAAACGTCTCTGGTAGAAAACATCTGTAGCTGTCAGGTGTGGATGAAGTCAGGCTTTTTTTGTGATGGCTAAACATCTAAATAGCCTTCCAACCTCTTGAAAGTAATAGATCCTCCATGTGGAAGTGGACTCTGGGTACACCGATAAATATGCTCCTGAATTTTAACTCCAGGTGGTAATGAGAAGACTCCCACACTGCTCCAGGAATGAAGCTTACCTTGGCTGTATTAGCTTGCATCTGGCTTCCCAACCATTCAGAGGAAAAAATAGAAGCAGGGGATTTTGGAACAATATGAGGCCATTTGACCCTTCGGGCCTGTTTCGCCGTTCTCTAACATCATGGCTGATCTAATTGTGACATAAACTCCACCTTCCTGTCCTCCACCTGTAGCCCTTGACTCTTTCATTTATCAAATATCTGATAAACATATATTAAATGACCCAGTCTCGACTACTGTCTGGAGAGGAGAATGTCGCAGACAAACAATCCCCTGAAATAAAATTTAAGAATGAGGTGTCTTTTGTTTAAGATAAAGATATGGGGAAATTAGTGTCTGGTTTCTGGTCTCTCACACAAGCATCCATTTCTGGTCTCTCACACAAGCATCCATTTTATCAAGTTTTTTTTCAGGAATCCAAGTGTTTTAGTCAGATCACCTTTTGTTTTTTTTTCTAAACTCCAATGGGAAAAGGTCCAGGCTATCCAACCTTTCCTCAATCCTTCATTCCAGAAATGATTTGAGTGAAACATCTCTGTAACTACATCTAATACAGTGAAATCCTTTTTCAAAGGAGATCAGAACTATATATGGATGTAGTCTCATCAAAGTCCTATATAGCTACAGTATAACTTCCTTGCTTTTATATTCCACTCCTCTTACAATTAACACCATTATTTGTCCTTCCTTGCTGTACCTTCATGGATTTTTGTTTATGAATGATGTACTAGGACATCCAGATCCCTCTGTACCTCAGGGTTCTTCAATCTCTCTCTATTTCAATAATATGCTACTTTTCTATTCCTCCAGCCAAATTATACAGGTTCACATTTTCCCACATTGAACTCAGCCAAATCCCACTCACTCAATGTTTTCATATCCCTTTGAAAACTTTTAGTTTCATTTCGACAACTTACTTTCCTACCCATCATGGTTTCATTGGCAAATTTAGCTCCTAGACATCCAACCCTTCAACCGTGTATGGATTGTAAATGGTTAAGACTCTAACAAGGGTAAACCCAGAAGCTGCTGACTAACAAAAGAAGGGTGGTGGTCCATCTTACATCCACTTTTAAAGAGGGAGCACAATGCTTTGGGCTGGTATCCTTTTTCCCTACTTAATTTATTTAAATTAATATACTTCTCACTGTTTAAATGGAAGTGATTTATCGATTTCGCTTTTCACTCAGTTTATTACCTTCCATGTCTGTATTATCTCTCAGACGAACCTCTTCAAAGCAGAACAAAATCCAAGTGATTCTTAAATGGATACAGTGTTGTTATAGTGACACTGCTATTTCCTCTCACCAACCCTTTGATGCTCACATTTTTCTCCCAGTATGTTCATGCTGACACTTCTCACCCATTTCAGTTTCTGCCTGTACTTACCACATCACTCCTACCCTCAGTTTGCACTTATACCTCTACTCCTCAATGTTCAATTCTCATGGCTTCCTTCACTCTTCCCATCCTCTCAGTTCTCTCTAATATCTCATTTCAACCTCTTCCCCTACAAGAATTGCCACGATCAGCTGCACTTCACCTTTGGACAGAGGAAACAGCACTCATTTTCACTGTTCCATGAGCTTCAAAAGAGTCTTCAATGCCCAGACCCCTTACAGATTTTACAAGTCTTGGATTTGTTTGTTCAATTTTTCCCATTGTGTTAATGTTCGATGCTTGTTGTCACACCATGGTCTATGAGAGATTTCCCAGCGCGTCTCTTGTCTCTAATATTAAGCCCTGGTTTGTCAGTGCAGTTTATCTGCTCCATCTGCCTATTAAATTTATCTCTGGCCTGTGTGAGTGCTTGCTCATTGCTATTTGATCATTAATATGTGTACTGGGCACCAGTAACTTTTGCTCCAAGTCTTTCTGAGTTTGTAATAGCCTGCATGCCCTGAATTTTCATGAGGTTACTCCAATATCCTACTGTTTCTTCAGTTAGAGCTTCCAGATAAATGATTCTTAAAGAAGAGAAAGCAATAGTACCACAACTGTTCAGGTTAGGTTTGCTATTATTTTTGTGTTTTTCTGGGTTTTTTTCAGGTGAACCTTCGGATAACTATGGAAAGGCACATGAGTGATGGAAGACATCTGAATTAGTCCCCTTGCTGGAACCAGCTCACCTCCATTGATGGTCAGGCTTGGAAGCATAACCCCCTTACAGCATTAGATTCTGTGGGTGCATAAAGGAAATACAGAGAACTTGGATTCAATGGGACCTCAGTTATTCAGTGAACCCATATCTTTGGGATTCCGCTGGTCAACAGTTAGTTAACCATTGCAACAAGTGCATCCAAATCTGAAGTAACCAAAGCAGAGAAACTTGTTTCTTTTAATTAGCTGAGTCTCCAAAAAGCTACTTACAGTTTGAATATAAATGTGCTTTCTTGGTAAATATTGCTGTTCAGATATTGTTTCACTAAATAAAAGTAAGAAATTGTTGAGCTTAAAATACACTGGAGAAATTTATGGGGCAAGAGGATAGGAGTTGTGAACATGGGTAATTGAGATCCTTACATCTGCAAGAAGTGGTGGGAATACAGCCCCAGAACTTTGGGTGTAGACAGATAAGGTTGCATTTTGTTTGAAGACTGAACAAGCTCACTCTGGAAAGGCAAAGACTGCCACAAGTGCCATGCATAAAGTTGCACCTTGCTGGTGGTGGGGGATGATCTTTCTTAAATGTCCTGTTTGCAGAATTGGCATATGCTTTAGAGCTTCAGAAACCATATGATGTCATGCTTATGAACGTCTGCCTGTGTCACCATTTGTATCAATAGTTATAATTTCCAACTTGACATAATAAGGGTTGAGGATTTCCAAGTCTCTTTGAATAGTACTGTTGATTTGGAGCTTGGGTACCCCACTGGTCTCTTGGCATTAGCTACCTCCCTGTATCGTATATCCTGGGGATGTGACCAAACCAGTGAAACTTTCTTTGCTTGATTAGTTCTAGGATGCATGACGTGTTTGCCCCAGAACGGGTTGCTTCATTGGTGACTGTGTGATGTCAAGAAAGTGTTATACAGAACAAAGTTGGAAGTTATTGAGTCTTTGTTACTTGGTGAGTCAAAGTTATCCAGGTTTTGCTAACATACAACAATGAGCAGAGGATACAGACCTTGTACATATTTATCTTGGTTCTGGAGTCAATTTGTTGTTTTCCCATGCCTGTTTTGTTTCTTGGCAAAGTTGGTGGTTGCCTTGTCAATGCGTGTGTTAAACTCATTAAAAGACAGGCTGTCTCTCACAGTAGTTCAAAGGTAATAGAATTTGTTTACTTCTTGCATTAGTATATTGTTGAGTCTGATGTGAGTGATAAGTATGGCTGTTGATATGGGCAAATTAGATGCCATTGTCCAGAGATTGTGATTTACAATTTGCTGTGCGAACAACAAATTATCATAGTTTCCATATTGGAGTTTGAGATTGGTGTTTCCTAGTGTTTATGGAACTAGAAAAACTTTCTAATTTGCTATGTACAGTTTGGGATTTGATCAAAAAATGTCATAGTTTTATAGAGGTGGTACAGGGCTTAAAGATGTGCATAGCAGTAGGAGTCCAATATCTGCTGCATGATATTTGCTGTGTGGAACCCTTTGTAAGTTTGTGAACATGTGAATGATTGATGTAGATTCTAAATCATATGATGTCATGCTTATGAATTTCTGAGGAGAAATTTCATATTGGATAAATCAGCATACATCAAGTTATAAAGGATTCACATAATGTTGTGAATTTGGTGAAATGGACATAAACATTTATGAGAACTGATTTTCAAGGTATACAATCAGAGACAAACCAAAAATATGTAATATCTATACATGAAAATGGCTTTCACAATATAGTGCAGAATTCTAGTGTCCATTGATAATTTTTTAAAAATTCATTCATAGGATGAGGGTTTCACTGTCTAGGCCAGCATTTATTGACCATCCCTAATTGCCTAGAGGGCAGTTAAGATCAATCACATTGCTGTGGGTCTGGAAGCACATGTAGGCTAAAGTGCATTAGAAAGGGCATGACTAAAAAGACATTTCTAGAACTTTTGTACCTAGTCAGAAAGAATAGATATTCTTAATATATAGGAATTAAGTATTTCTTTAAATTTTGAAAATGAGAATGTGTCTTCAGGATGTTGCAAGATTGAAGATTAGGAGGTGTTTTTCTAAATGTTGTGTATCAGAAAATTACAAGTTACCTGTACAATGGGTAGGATACTCACTAAATTAGAGAGTGCTCTTGGGATTTTGCAACATAGAAAGGTGTACTTTAGGCAATTAAGAATTGAAATTAGAGGTTTTTTCTGCTTGTTGTAAAACTGAACATAAAAATGTGTAATGTGTTGTGAAACTGAAGGTTAGAAAGAATGTTGGAAGGAAAGATAGGAAGTGGTAGTGACATGCTGTGAATTGAAGACTAACAGGTAGGGTTAGTGAGGGTCAGCGAATAAGTTAGTGTCTTTGAAATGGGTGGCAGAGATAAAGAGTTGTCTGTGGTATTGTAAAATCAACATTTAGAAATTGTCTTTCAGATTTTGCAGACTGCAAAGTTGATGGACAAAAACTAGGTAATACCTTTAGGATGTGAGGCAATCAGAAGACATTGTTAGAGAACTGAAAGCTTGAAGGTGATTTTGAAATGCGTTACTGAAGATTTGAATTGTGAAAATGGGTATCAGAAGATGTCTTTAGTTCATTGCAGCACAATACTAAAATATATTGTTGTGATAGTTGTGAAGTTGAATACTAGAAGATTTCTTTGCAATTTCATGAAATAGAAGGTCACAATGGAGACTAAAAATTGAAGGTTTATTTTCTGCAATGTTACACAGTTAAAGATTGGAGGGTATCGATGTGGGATGTTGCAGGGCATGAATGATTGGAAGGTGATTCAGCATGATTGAACCATGCAAGATTCTTGGGGAAATTGCCAGGGTACACAAGGTTGGTTTTCCTAGAGGCAGAGTCTAGGACAAGAAGGTATAACTCAGAAGAAATTGTCACTCTTTTAATGCAAGGAGAGGAGAAATTTGTTCTCTTGGAATGCTTTACAAAGAGGGTTGTAGTGGCTGGGTCATTAAGTATATTCAGAGCTGAGATAGACTTCTAATCAGTAAAACAATCAAGGGTTATAGGGAAAAGGCAGGAAAGTAGAGTTGAGAATGATCCGATCAGTCAGGATCTCATTGAATTGCAGGGCAGATGTAGTGGGTTGATTGGCCTACTTCTGCTCCTATATCTTATAGTTTTATGGAGAAAGTGAGGACTGCAGATGCTGGAGAGTCAAAGTCAAAAATTGTGGCACTGGAAAAGCACAGGTCAGGCAGCATCTGAGGAGCAGGAGAGTTGACGTCTTACGCCTAAGCCCTTCATTATTCCTGATGAAGAACTTATGCCCGAAACGTTGGCTGTCCTGCTCCTCAGATGCTGTCTGACCTGCTATACTTTTCCAATGCTACACTTTTCTACAGTTACAGTTTGAAGGACACCAGATTGGAGATGAGATGGTGCTTCGAGAATGTTGCAAGATGAAAAATTAGCAAGTGTAGTAAGAAGATTATGAGACTGAAAATTAAAAAATGTCTTTGCTAGTTGTAAAACTGAGGATTGAGACATGCTTTGGGGATTTCACTAGATCGAAGGTGGCATGGTGGTTCAGTGGTTAGCACTGCTGCCTCATAGTGCCAGGGACTCAGATTCAATTCCAAGTTTGGGTGATTGTCTGTGTGGAGTTTACACATTCTCCCCGTGTCTGCATGGGTTTCCTCCCACAGTCCAAAGATGCGCAGATTCAGTGAATTGGCCATGTTAAATGGCCCATATCGACGGGAAGGCTAGGTGAGTTAGCCATGGGAAATGTGGGATTACAAGGATAGGATGGTGTGGGTCTGGGTGGAATGCTCTTTAGAGGGGTGGTGAGGACTCGATGGGCCAAATGGCCTGCTTCAACACTCGGGATTCTATGAAAGAATGAGCAGATTTATTTATAAGGCTATTAGAAGGTACTTTTCAGGTCATAGAATTCCTACGGTGTGGAAGCAGACCATACCAACCCTCCAAAGACCATCCCACCCATA
Organism: Chiloscyllium plagiosum; assembly: GCF_004010195.1. Classification (NCBI taxonomy): domain Eukaryota; kingdom Metazoa; phylum Chordata; class Chondrichthyes; order Orectolobiformes; family Hemiscylliidae; genus Chiloscyllium; species Chiloscyllium plagiosum. Next base: position 28,156,254 of record NC_057724.1, read on the forward strand.
CCCGCATCCCCATCCCTCTACCTTATCCCAGTAACCCTGCATTTTGCATGGCTAACCCATCCTAGTCTGCACATCCCTGGAAGCTATGTGCAATTTAGTATGGCCAATCCACCTTTGGACTGTGGGCAGAAACTGGAGCACCCAGAGGAAAACCATGCAGTCACAGGGAGAATGTGCAAACTCCACACATACAGTCACCCAAAGGTAGAATTAAACCCAGGTCCATGGTGCTGTGAGGCAGTAGTGCTAACCATTGAGCCACCCAATGTTGCAATTAAAAAGAATGTTATAGGACTGAAGATGTGAGGGTGCTTTGTTTATTGTAAGTTGTAAGATTAAAAGGTTTTTTGGGGATATTACACCTTGGGGATGAAATTACAAATTACAAATATTTGGGGATATTTTGGGGATGAAATTTTGAAGCTACTTTGGGATGATGCAGGTTAGAAATTGGCTTTGGCAGGTTAGGAGATTGAAGATGAGGAAGTGTCTTGGGGGTGTTGCAAACGAATTGGGTGAATTTTCTTAGAAGGCATATTTGTGATGATGTTGACACTGGATCTTATAAGGAGCCATTTGATGTTGTTAAAAGGAAGATTATCAAGATAACTTTAATAGGAAGAATTGTTGCAACGGTATTTTTGTCAAAACTATCATTGCAAGATTACAAGTTATTGGATATCTTTGAGGTTTGAGACTTGAAAATTGTTTTGGAGTGTTGTACAACTGTCAACCATATGTGAGTTATGCATCATATTAGTAAAGCCAGCCCAGTTGGGTATTCAGGTTTTCCCGAAATATATCTGTTTGCTGTTTATTCCTTAAAATTCTGTGATCATTCATCTGTGCAGACCCCAAGTCAAAATTTATTAAGAAAGGTCTAGAAATAATCAGGTTAATATTTTTAGAACAGTAATGGAACTCAATCTATCATTTGCATTACTCCCTGATATAATCAGAATAGCACAAAATGAAGTGGCATTGAAAGTAGCAACAGCTTAATGCTCTGTTTATTTGGTCATTTTGCAAATTATCTCCTTGTGTCTGATTTTGGACATCTTCTTCCAGTAAAATGTAGGAATCTATGAAGATATAAGAGGACCAAAATACTTACTGTTGGGGATTCTTTTCAGAGATGAATAGCTGAGGTTCCAGAGCAGACAGAATATTCATGAAGTTGCAACAGAGAACATTATGACTGTAGTACAGGAATGTGTTTACATCCTTGGAATATCAAAACTAAGAGGAATCAATTCATGTAATTATCTTTTGATTCCATATCTTTTCTTTTTCATCATAATTATTCTTATTGAGGAGCATTAAGTGCAATCTCATGCTCACTGGAATAACAAAGTTCAAATGTTTAACTCACAGATTTGAAAGCAAATGGTTCTTCAACATTGCAGAGAAAACGTTAAGAGAATTTCTTCACTGTTTGGAAGAATAACTTTTTTTAAGTGAAGGGGAAAGTTGATCTGATTGTACTGAGTATCTAATATTTCCTGTTATGGGGTAGCATGGTGATACTGTCTTTTCATATATTGAATTAACATTCAATTCAGCTCAACCAATGAAATCAAAGCTATAAGGAACCTTGAGAAAATGAATTTGGGAAAATGTCATTCTATTTTGAATTGGATGCTACTCTGCATTGCAAAACCACCTGGAATTAAATATGGAATTGCCATAACATGCAATTCTCAAGCAAGGGATCTCTGAATTTAGCTGATGTCAAAAATTGAATTGATACAATGGTGAAGAGCCATAATTTTAGGATTACAGTAAAACTAATTGTTGTCACTAAGAGAACAGAGTTTTATTCAGCCCCTAACTCATGTTAAACTTCTGTGTATGCTGGTGATCTGAAATAAAACAGACACTGCTGAAAAACTCAGTGGGTCTGGCAGCATATGTAAAGAAAGAAATAGCATTGATATTTTAAGGCAAATATGAGACATAACTCTGTTTCTTTCTGCACAGATACTGTCAGATTTACTAAGCTTCCCCAGCACTTTCTGCTTTTCTTTATAATTCATGTTATAACTGTTCTGAGAGTACATTTATGTGTCAGCATGGAAGAAACTTTATCTCATTTACACTTGACTTTGTAGCACTTCAAAGAGAGAATAGCACATTGCATCTAATCCTTACATTTGCCCCAAGAGTGCTTCAAACTATCAGTGAGAGACAATTTTAATGTTCATCTACTCTGTATCATCTATAGTTGTGCTTGATATTTACTGGTTGCTACAATTACAAAGGTTATTTCAACCTGGAACATTTATTCCCTTCACCTTAAGGAAGTCAAATTACTATGAGATATGAATAATCATAAATATTTACAGTTAAAATTCCATCATTTGAGTCAGGTAACAACTCAACACTCAGTTAAGAAACGATTGCCTAGGTATTTGAGGCTGAGGAACGTGACTTCAGATTTTCAATATTCCTGCAGAATCATGCCAAGTTTCTCCACTGTGCAGGACATGGCAGCATGCCATCCAAGACCTTGATGAATGCTGAAGAAAATGCATTCTGACTGCTAAACTCTTTTGAAGGTGATGTTTGGTTCAAATGACTAATTTACCCACAAATTGAGTGAGCTATATTAAACTAACCCAGAAAGCTCCACAATGTCTCATTTGCAGCTCATTTCAGAATTGAAAAAGATAAATGCAACCATAAATCAGTAAAGCAACTAGGAGGAAATATAAATGCAAGTAGCATTTTTAACTTGTAATCATTCATTCCAGGCATAGTCACTTCTACTCTCTACTAATATCAACATTAATGATCAAACACATACCTCACTTGTATTTACATCCTTACTAATAGTTTACAACTTCAAGAAACATTCTCTGCAGACAACTAACAATCCGCATCCATGGACACCAACTAGCCACTAAACACATCTTAAATAATCAGGGGCTGGTAGTGTATGTTTGGAACGTGTGCACATGCAGTTATTGGAATAGACGCAGAATTGTGGGGCAAGTAGTCTCTGAATCTGCACTGCTTTGTTTGAACCAATTCATTCCCCATTATCCTTTATTTTCTATTTCTCGACCTGAATTACATTTGGCGATAAGGTTTGTGTAAAGATTTGTAGCTTGGGTGCCAGTTGCCGTAGTGGTGGGTATGTTCGCTGAGCTGGGAGGTTGATTTGCAGACATTCCGTCCCCTGTCTAGGTGACACCTTCAGTGCTTTGGAGCCTCCTGTGAAGCGCTGCTATACTGTGTCTTCTGGGATTTATTTGGTTCCGTTTCTGCTGCTTCCGGTTGCCGGTTCCAGTAGTTTGTTGTAGTGATCGGTATATTGGGTCTCAGTCTATGTGTTTGTCGATGGAGTCCGTGGATGAGTGCCATGCTTCTAGAAATTCTCTGGCTGTCCTCTGTTTAGCTTGTACTATAATCATTGTATTGTCCCAGTCAAATTTGTGGTCTTTGTCATCTGTGTGTATGGATACTAGGGACAACTGGTCATGGTGTTTAGTGGCTAGTTGGTGTCCATGGATGCGGATTGTTAGTTGTCTGCCTGTTTGTCCTATATAGTGTTTCCTGCATGGAATCTTGTAAATTACATTAGTCTTGCACATGATGGGTATAGGTCCTTTGTTCTGGTGTGTTGTTGTCTGAGTGTACCTGTCAGTTTATGAGCTGTAATGAATCCCAGTAGGTGGAGAAGTCTGGCTGTCAGTTCCAAGATGTTTTTTATATAAGGTAGCGTGGTTAGTGAGTTAGGTCATGGCATGTCCTTGTTGCGTTGTTTGTCTGTTAAGCATCTGCAGATGAAGTTACGGGGATATCCCACACTACAAGAGTGTACGGCAAAACCCGACACACATGGACCAGATCCTGAACTATGACAGCAACCACCCGAACACACACAAGAGAAGCTGCATTCAAACCCTGTTCAAAAGGGCTATAATACACTGAAGCACTCCAATCTACAAAGGGAAGAAGAGCACTTCTACAGAGTTTTCACCAAGAACAGATATCCCTGCAATTTCATCTCCAGATGTCAAACAGGTAAACAACGCGACAGGTCCATGCCACGACTCAATACACAAACCACGCTACCTTATACAAAAAAAATCATCTTGGAAATAAAAGCCAGACTTCTCCGCCCACTGGGATTCATGACACCCATACACCGACAGCCTCGCTCAGACAACAACTCACCAGAACCAAATACACCATACACATCATGTGCAAGACTAATGTAATTTACAGGATTCCATGCAAAGACTGCAGGAAACACTATATAGGGCAAACAGGCAGACAACTAACAATCCGCATCCATGGACACCAACTAGCCACTAAACACCATGACCAGTTGTCCCTAGTATCCATACACACAGATGACAAAGACCACAAATTTGACTGGGACAATACAATGATTATAGGACAAGCTAAACAGAGGACAGCCAGAGAATTTCTAGAAACATGACACTCATCCAATGACTTTGTTGCCAAACACATAGACCGAGACCCAATATACCTGCCCCTACAATGAACAACCAGAACTGGAAGCAGCAGGAATGGAACCAAATAAATTCCAGAAGACACAGTACAGCAGTGCTTCACAGGAGGGTCCAAAGCACTGAAGATGTCACCTAGACAGGACCAAACGTCTGCAAATCAACCTCCCAGCTCAGTGAACATACCCACCACTATGACATTTGGTGATAATTTATTGCCAGAATTCAATCAGTATTAGAGCAGTATTACTTGGAATTTCATTTTTAAGGGGTGGGGGCGGGTAGTGGTGGGAGGCAGGTAGAGGATGCTCTTAATTGTTCACATTGAGGATGGTTAGAAATTCCTGACAATTATTGTTTTCACTTATTGCCAACTAGTGCAAAGATTCATATCTGCAATAACTGCTACAGGCGCAAAACGGCTATACCATCTATTAACTTTCTTGCTAGGCTATACTTAGCCTTTGCTTTTCAATCTCAAGTCAACTTGACAACCAGGATTAATATTCATACAATTTTACATCAACAAACTTTTTTTTTAATAGCCTCTTTGGAAATTGTATAAAACACAAACTGGACAGTTATTAAAACCAAATCTTCTTTTTCAAGAAACTCACTGCCTTGTTTAATAAAGTCAAAACATTGCAGATGCTGTAAATCTGAAACAAACACAAAGAACATTGGAGAAACTCAGCAAGTCTAGCAGCATCTGTGGAAAGAGAAATACAGAGCTAATATTTCAAGTCCGGTACACCTCTTCTTCAGAATGTTTTGTCTTCCTTCTCAAGAAAAGTCATCTCAGACTTGAACATTAACTCTATTTCTCTCTCCACAGACCTGCTGAGTTTCTCCAGCATTCTCTGTGTTTGTTTTTGGTCCTTCTTTTGTGAGATGGGCTCCTTGTTTATGAAGGTTAATAGGTGTTCAATTAATTCGATTATCAAAAGGAAACTGTCAGAACTCAAGACATGTTTCTATCTCAGACTCACCTCTCTTCTGTCCCTAAACTGAACTGTGGCCTGATAGAAATATAATTTATCATTTGCTGGTGTTTGAGCTGGTCAAAAATTTACAATAATTAACATGTCTTATTTCCATTTAATTTAATAGCCTTTGTCTGACTCTGTGGCTATTTGGGGCTGTTTCTGTGTATGTGGGAAGAATGTGGGGGTCAACAGATCACTCTGAGAGGAAACTTTTTTTTATTCTTACATTTTTTAAAGAAAACTAATCTAATCAATGTACAGCTTTTAAAAAAACTCTATAAATAAAACCTTTTCCAAAGCATTATGAGCTTGAATGTTTACTTTTTATACAGTCTCCTTAGCCCTATGTGTACAGATCATTCCTAGACAGCAGGCAGCATTTCACCATGGTTACAGTGAAAGTGTTTACTTTTGTGTGATTCATCAGCATCTGCACAGCATCCTGCTTCTCACACAATTACAGCATGTGTTGGGACTAATGGCAATTGGATAGCAAAATTCTTTCTGCCACATGACTTAGCCGTCGTAGTACTGTGTCAACAGGAAATTTTAAAACATATCAAAAGCCACTTTGGATGTCCTTACAGAATTTAAAGACTGTTCCAAATAATAAAATATGCAAAGCATCATTGGAAAGATGTTTAAGGAATAATATTCTACACACGGGGGAGTAATAACATGTAAATATTTCAGTGTCAAATAAATTTATAATACTTATTCACCTGGAAATTGTTTTTTAATGTTGCTTAATCACATTCCCATGCGCACATTAACATCACTGTTTAATTTAGTTCTGGACAAGTGGGCTAAATAACTGACAGGAAAGAGTCTAGGAACATTTACATTAGAGTGGAGAAGGGATTTTTTAAATCTTGAAGGGTTTGATACAGTAAAAAATGGTTATTTTTTCTGGTTTAAAAGTCAGAAACAGCTCGTCATCAATTTTAAACTATTGGCAAGGAAATGAGGAGAAAAATCAGAAGACCATAGGTACAGGAGCAGAATTAGGCCATTCGGCCTTTCAAGTCTACTCCACCACTTGATCATGGCTGATATGTTTCTCAATCCCATTCTCTTGCCTTTTCCCCAAAACCTTGATTCCCACTACTAATCAAGAACCTATTGATCTCTGTCTTAAATGTACTCAATGATATGGCTTCCACATACTTCCACGACAATGAATTCCACAGATTCACCACTCTCTGGCTGAAGAAATTCCTCCTCATCTCAGTTCTAAAGAGCCATCCCTCCACTCTGAGGCTCTGGGTCCTACTCTGTCCTACTAATGGAAACATCTTCTCCACATTCATTCTATCCAGGCCATTCAACTTTCTGTCAGTTTCAAGAAGATCATCTTCATCCCTCTAAACTCTATCAAGGTACAGAACTAGAGTCGTCAACTGCTCCTCATATGACAAGCCCTTTAACGCTGGTATCATTCTTGTATCCATTTGCCGAGAGGTGCGAGGGAGGAGCGGAGAACTTCTGGGAAGTCATATATTTGTGTGGTTGCATTACCCGAAACACTACTTGGGTAGTGTCTCCCACCCATCCTCCTCCTCTAACCAAAAAAAAGGTTCTGTGCACCAGATTGGTAAGGTAACAAGTTTATCTTTTATTCCTTATTTTTCAACAGTCTCTTTGGGAATTTAGAATAGTTGGAATGGAGGTTAGCGCAGTTGAATGTTCCTCCTGCAGAATGTGGGAGATAAGCGTCACCGCTAGTGTCTCTGCTGACTACATCTGCGGAAGTGCACCCATCTCCAGTTCCTCAAAAACTGCTTTAAGGAACTGGAGTTACAGTTGGATGAACTTCGGATCATTCGGGAGGCAGAGGGGGTTATTGAGAGGAGTTACAGGGAGGTAGCCACTCCTCAGCTACAAGAAGAAGGCAGATGGGTGACAGTAAGGGGACGGAAAGGGAACCGGCAGGTAGTGCAGGGATCCCCTGTGGCCATTCCCCTCAACAATAAGTAGACCGTTTTGGATACTGTTGGGAGGGGGCGACTTACCAGGGGAAAACAGTGGGGGAGCACAGGGCTCTGGCACAGAGTCTGTCCCTGCTGCTCAGAAGGGAAGGGGGAAGAGGAGCAGAGCAGTAATCATTGGGGACTCCATAGTTAGGGGGACAGGTAGGAGGTTCTGTGGGGACGAGAGAGACTCACGGTTGGTGTGTTGCCTCCCAGGTGCCAGGGTTCATGATGTCTCTGATCATGTTTTTGGGATCCTTAAGGGGGAGGGGGAGCAGCCTCAAGTCGTGGTCCACCGACATAGGTAGGAAGAGAGATGGGGATTTAAGGCAGAAATTCAGAGAACTAGGATGGAAGCTCATAACTAGGACGAACAGAGTTGTTGTCTCTGGTTTGTTGCCAATGCCATGTGCTAGTGAGGCGAGGAATAGGGAGGAGGAGTTGAACATGTGGTTACAGGGATGGTGCAGGAGGGAGGATTTTGGATTCTTGGATAATTAGGGCTTCTCCTGGGGTAGGTGGGACCTCTACAAGCAGGATGGTCTTCATCTGAACCAGAGGGGTACAAATATCTTGGGGGGGAAATTCGCTAAGGCTATTGGGGTGGGTTTATATTAATCCAGCAGGGGGATGGGAACCAAAATTATAGTTTGAGTATCGAAAAGGTTGAGAGTAGAGAGGTCCAAAATCAAGTTTCAGGGACGCAAGATGGCACCGGCAAGCAAGAAGTTGGTTTGAAGTGTGTTGGCTTCAACACCAGGAGCATCCGGAATAAGGTGGGTGAACTTGCAGCATGGGTTGGTACCTGGGACTTCGATGTTGTGGCCATTTCAGAGACATGGATAGAGCA
>NC_057724.1:28164744-28194247 GCF_004010195.1 Chiloscyllium plagiosum
GGGACATTTATCCCGAATGATGCCATCATGGTATTAATTTGAATGTAAGGTTCTGATTTTTGTTTTGAGAAAATGCGACCGAGTGGAAGTTCCAGCTGTCGGTGTGGTCGGTATCAGCTTCAGGTTCTGTATGAGAGTGCTCATTCACAGAGAGAATTTCCCAAAGCAGTCGTGTAACTGAATTAACAAGGAAAGCTGTGGGATAACAGGGAGCAGTGGAACAGCTCTCAAGGAGCTCGACAACATGAGGTATTGAATGTCTGAATAACCTCAGCAGAATGAAGGTCATCACTGAAAAGGATATCAAAAGATATTCAGATATTGATGGGATTGATAGTGAGTGAAATATTGCAAGTATTGTTGTTGAAGACAAATTGGAATGAACATTTGAGACCTAACAGGATCAGATTAATCTAGTCTTTGGAGTATTCAAATACAGACTTAAATCTCAATGATATCATATCATTAAAATAAATGTGTTGTAATTAATTGTTTGTTCAAAATGATATAAAAATTTGAAGATGTAATCACGGTTTCCCAGTGGAGATACCACACAGTATAAAATAAAGTCTCTGGAAGTGTGTCAGCTCCATCTCCGAGAGAATTCTCTGATTCCAACAGATTGCCAGCAGCAGGAAGGGAAAGAAACAATGAAATGCATCTTCTCAGGGAAAGGGTGGATCAGGTGTTTGACACCATCCTCGCTGTGGTTGGTGTTCCTGGTAAGTCTTGTAACAACTTAGCTCATACAAAACTTTGCATTGAATCATCCTTATTCCTGTGGCCATTCACCTCAACAATAAGTACACCATTTTGGATACTGTTGGGGGGGGGGGGGGGTGACTTACCAGGGGAAAGCAGTGGGGGAGCACAGGGCTCTGGCACAGAGTCTGTCCCTGCTGCTCAGAAGGGAAGGGGGAAGAGGAGCAGAGCAGTAATCACTGGGGACTCCATAGTTAGGGGGACAGATAGGAGGTTCTGTGGGGATGAGAGAGACTCATGGTTGATGTGTTGCCTCCCAGGGGCCAGGGTTCATGATGTCTCTGATTGTGTTTTTGGGATCCTTAAGGGGGAGGGGGAGCAGCCCGAAGTCATGGTCCACATAGCCACCAATGACATAGGTAGGAAGAGAGATGGGGATTTAAGGCAGAAATTCAGGGAGCTAGGATGGAAGCTTAGAGTTAGGACGAAAGAGTTGTTGTCTCTGGTTTGTTGCCAATGCCACATGCTAGTGAGGTGAGGAATAGGGAGGAGGAGTTGAACACGTGGCTACAGGGATGGTGCAGGAGGGAGGGTTTTGGATTCTTGGATAATTGGGGTAAGTGGGACCTCTACAAGCAGGATGGTCTTCATCTGAACCAGAGGGGTACCAATATCCTGTGGGGTGGGGAAATTCACAAAGGCTATTGGGGTGGGTTTATACTAATCCAGCAGGGGAATGGGAACCAAAATTGTAGTTGAAGCATAGAAAAGGTTGAGAATAGGGAGGTCCAAAATCAAGTTTCTGGGACGCAAGATGGCACCGGCAAGCAAGAAGTTGGTTTGAAGTGTGTTTGCTTCAACACCAGGAGCATCCGGAATAAGGTGGGTGAACTTGCAGCATGGGTTGGTACCTGGGACTTCGATGTTGTGGCCATTTCAGAGACATGGATAGAGCAGGAATAGGAATGATTGTTGCAGGTTCCAGGATTTAGGTGTTTCAGTAAGAACAGAGAAGATGGTAAAAGAGGGGAAGGTGTGGCATTGTTGGTCAAGGACAGTATTACAGTTGCAGAAAGGATGTTTGGGCACTCGCCAACTGAGGTAGTATGGGCTGAGGCTAGAAACAGGAAAGGAGAGGTCACCCTGTTGGGAGTTTTCTATAGGCCTCCAAATAGTTCCAGAGATGTAGAGGAAAGGATAGCAAAGATGATTCTCGATAAGAGTGAGAGAGACAGGGTAGTGTTCATGGGGTCTTCAACTTTCCAAATATTCACTGGGAACACTATAGTACGAGTACTATAGATGGGTCAGTTTTTGTCCAGTGTGTGCAGGAGGGCTTCCTGACACAGTATGTAGACAGGCCAACAAGGGGCGAAGCCATATTAGATTTGGTACTGGGTAATGAGCCCGGCCAGGTGTTAGACTTGGAAGTAGGTGAGCACTTTGGTGATAGCGATCACAATTCTGTTATGTTTACTTTAGTGATAGAAAGGGATAGGTGTATACCACTGGGCAAGAGTTACAGCTGGGGGAAAGACAATTACAATGCGATTAGGCAAGATTTAGGAAGCATAGGATGGAGAAGGAAACTGCAGAGGATGGGCACGTTAGAAATGTGGAACTTATTCAAGGAAAAGCTCCTGTGTGTCCTAAATAAGTATGTACCTGTCAAGCAGGGAGGAAGCTGTAGAGCGTGGTAGCTGTGGTTTATGAAGGAAGGGAATCTCTGGTCAAGAGGAAGAAGAAGGCTTATATTAGGATGAGATGTGAAAGCTCAGTTAGGGCACTTGAGGGTTACAAGGTAGCCAGGAAAGACCTAAAGAGAGAGCTCAGAAGAACCAGGAGGAGACATGAGAAGTTGTTGGCAGATAGGATCAGGGTAAACCCTAAGGCTTTCTATAGGTATTTAAGGAATAAAAGAATAACGAGAGTAAGATTAGGGCCAATCAAGGATAGTAGTGGGAAGTTGTGTGTGGAGTCAGACGAGATAGGGGAAGGACTAAATGAATATTTTTTGACAGTATTCACTCTAGAAAATGACAATGTTGTTGAGGACAATACTGAGATACAGGCTACTAGACTAGGTGGGATTGAGGTTCACAAGGAAGAGGTATTAGAAATCCTGCAGAGTGTGAAAATAGATAAGTCTCCTGGGCCAGATGGGATTTATCCTAGGATCCTCTGGGAAGCCAGGGAGGAGATTGCCGAGCCTTTGGCATTGATCTTTAAATTGTCATTGTCTACTTGAATACTGCCAGAAGACTGGAGGATAGCAAATGTGTTTCCCTGTTCAAGAAGGGGAGTAGAGACAACCCTGGTAATTAAGACCAGTGAGCCTTACTTCAGTTGTTGGTAAAGTGTTGGAAAAGGTTATAAGAGATAGGATTTATTATCATCTAGAAAAGAATAATTTGATTAGGGATAGTCAACATGGTTTTGTGAAGGGTAGGTCATGCCTCACAAACCTTATTGAGTTCTTTGAGAAGGTGACCAAACAGGTAGATGAGAGTAAACTGGTTGATGTGGTGTATATGGATTTCAGCAAGGTGTTCGATAAGGTTCCCCACAGTGGGCTATTGTACAAAATGCAGAGGAATGGGATTGTGAGAGATATAGCAGTTTGGATCAGTAATTGGCTTGCTGAAAGAAGACAGAAGGTGATGGTTGATGGGAATGTTCATCCTGGAGTCCTAGTACTAGTGGTGTACTACAAGGGTCGGTGTTGGGTCCACTGCTGCTCGTCATTTTTATAAACGACCTGGATGAGAGCGTACAAGGGTGGGTTAGTAAATTTGCAGATGACACTAAGGTCGGTGGAGTTGTGGATAGTGACAAAGGATGTTGTAGGTTACAGAGAAACATCGATAAGCTGCAGAGCTGGGCTGAGAGGTGGCAAATGGAGTTTAATGCAGACAAGTGTGAGGTGATTCACTTTGGTCGGAGTAACCGGAATGCAAAGTACTGGGCTAATGGTAAGATTCTTGGTAGTGTAGATGAGCAGAGAGATCTCGGTGTCCAGGTACACAGATCCTTGAAAGTTGCCACCCAGGTTGACAGGGTTTTTAAGAAGGTATACAGTGTTTTGGCCTTTATTAATAGAGAGATCGAGTTCCGGAACCATGAGGTTATGCTGCAGCTGTACAAAACCCTGGTGCGGCCACACTTGGTATATTGTGTACAGTTCTGGTCACCGCATTATAAGAAGGATGTGAAAGCTTTGGAAAGAGTGCAGAGGAGATTTACTCAAATGTTGCCTGGTATGGAGGGAAGATCTTATGAGGAAAGGCTGAGGGACTTGAGGCTGTTTTTTTAGTGAGAAGAAGTTTGAGAGGTGACTTAATAGAGACATATAAGAGGGTTAGATAGGGTGGACAGGGAGAGCCTTTTCCCAAGCATGGTGACGGCGAGCACGAGGAGGCATAGCTTTAAATTGAGGGGGGATAGATATAGGACAGATGTCAGAGGTAGTTTCTTTACTCAGTGCCTGCAACGGTAGTAGATTCGCCAACTTTAAGTACATTTAAGTCGTCATTGGATAAGCATATGAACATACATGGAATAGTGTAGGTTAGATGGGCTTCAGATTTGTATGACAGGTCGGCGCAACATCGAGGGCCGAAGGGCAGGGCATTACTGCGCTGTAATGTTCTATGTTCTATTAAACCTCCTCTGGATGGTCTCCAACATTCTGCCTTAGATATAGGACCCAAAACTGCTCACAATATTCCAAATGCAGTCAGACCAGAGTCTTTTGCAGCCTCAGCAGAACATCCCTGTCTTGTATTTGAGCCCTCCTGAAATGATTGCTGCAGTTGCACTTGACTCCATATTTACAACAGAACTTGCTTGTATATCATATAAGAATCCTAAACTAGGATTCTCAAGTCCCCATGTGCTTCAGATTTCTGAAACCTTTTTCTGTTTAGATAATAACCTATGCCTCTATTCTTCCTACCAAAGTGCAGAACCTCACACTTTCCCACACTGTATTCCATTGGCAAGTTCTTTGCCCAAATTCCTCGCCTGTCCAAGTCCTTCTGCAGTTTCCCTGCTTCCTCAACACTATATGTCTTCTCCACCTATCTATATGTCATCTGCAAACTTAGCAACAATGCCCTCAGTTCCTTTGTCCAGATCATTAATGTATAATGTGAATAGTTGTGGTGCCAACACAGACCCCTCTGGAATTCACTAGTTACTGGCTGCCATCCTGAAAAAGACCCCTTTAAGCCTTCTGCCGGCCAACCAATCCTCTATCCAGAGATTGGGGGAAATTTCTGTATTTACTGGGTTGTCAAATTAGCAATATTTTATTGCAGTCACCAAGGTATCTTTTCTAGGGAAAATTAGTTAAATATTTGAGGAAGAGGAAAATATAAGAATGTGTGGAACGAGCAGAGTTTCTTTTGGATTTGGGTAGCAAAAGGTCAGGGCAAGAACGATGAGCAAGAAGACCTGAAGTTTAAGCATGTTAGATTTATTCAACTCCTAACTTTGCCAATGCAATACTGTTATGTCACGGGGTAAGCTCTCCTGCTTAATTTAAACCTGCAACACAGGAAAGATTTATTCCATGCAGTAATCTGTGAAAACTCGAGTAGCCAAGAACTAGTTAAAGTAAAAGTAACAACTTTATTTTTTAAAGGATAACAGAGAATAATTAACTAACAACTATATACAACTCCTTCCTCTAACCTACCTTTTACTCCCCCTTGTATAATACTAGTCCGATAAAATCCCTCATTAAGATTTCCTGAAATTCAAATTTCAAAGCCAGCCAGCTGTCGAATCTTCTCTTTATATTTTCCTCTGTCTTCTTTTCTTCTTCTTAGGGATTTCTGCTTTACAGCTTACTGATTGATAAAGATACCTTTTAAGAGAGCTACTCTGCAGGCAGTCTGTATGTGTTGGTGGTTTGGCAGTTCTCCCCCAACTGTACAATTTTTCCCAGCCTTATACCCCCAAAGCATTGGTTTTTGATATTGTCCATATACTCAATTCAAACTTGATTGGGGTTTGGTATTTTTCAGGGTATAATTTAAACTGATTGGCCTAATTTGAATTTTTTTTTGTCTCCAGGCTACGCTAGTTGCTGGACAAAAAGGTTACATTGTATCTTGTTCAGAACACTTGATGCTGTCAGATAGTTCTGCTAGCTTTTAATTTTCTTAAAGTACACCCACATCTTCATAATAGTACCCCTCTTGGCTTTAATCTGCACCAGCACCAAAATGCACTTTCTAATTAACTTAAACCACTCTCCATCAATATGAAAATAAGCCCTGGCTATTTAATATGTTACATTTCAGGCTGATGCTATCTGATTGACTGAAAATGTCCATTATCCATCTCCGGCCCATTGCATTTGTCATCCTCAAATCCAAAAGAGGAAGGTTGCATGTTTTGTCTGTTTAATGTTCTTTAGTCCTTACAGGATAGAAGATACTTTTCAGAAGAACAATACCAATTACCAAAGAAAGCTCAGTGTGAAGACCTCATCACTCACGATGCCTCTTAGAAAGGCTTGAGTGATTTCATTGCTTTTACACATTTGTTTTATCTGTAAAACTTCTAATGAAATGAATTGAAGGATCAGCACAAGAGAAGAGCTGGCACTTCATATAACTTGGCTGGATATAAACTGGAAGAGACTTTAGATCTGTGTAAAACTCTGTTTTATTCCTAAACCTGTATGCTGAAAGCTTCCTACCATTTTAATTGCCAAGGATTCATCGTAATTAAAGTCAAATTAACAAAAGTGCCTCCTATTTTGAGAATCACAGGCCATAAATTACAAATAATCATAAAAATATGGGCTAGCTTGGAAATGCTAGGTTTTTTTCTGGATTGATAACACACTCTAGTCCCAGTGGTGCCCACTGATCCCAGAATAGTGGGAGGTTGGGTGGAGTGGGAGGGTTGGCCCTGTACAGGACAGCATTTGCTGAAACCCTCAAACATGGAGAAAGGTCCTCAAGACCTGGTTCGGAAAACTCAATCCTATCCCAGGAAGACCACCAATAAGCAACTAACCGTGTCTCCACTGCCTGCAGAATCACAAAGTCAACTGGAAAATGCCAGACAGCATCCTCTTTTAACTGGCCTTCTATCTTCCTTCATGATCTGTACAGAATATTGTTCATGTGTAGGTAGGTAACCCTTTGCAACCTCCACACCTCATCTCTGCAAAAATAAACCAAACACAGAATAAAACCAGCAAACCAGCACACTAGCCATCGTGATGATTCATAGCTCTTGCCAACCTTTATTTCCAAACCCATAGGAGAGGCAAAACCCTGCCCATTGAGTATGTCATATATACTTTCAGTGCCTGAGGCTGAGTTTTTCCTATCTGTCATACATGCCCCTGATTATTTAGCTCTAACTAGCACCAGTTCACTTTACGTTTATGATCAAGGACTGTTCTTTTCTAACTGCCACACTGACCCAGTTTTCTTGCCTTCTCACTGACCCAAGTTTAATATCTGTTTTACAATTACTGATCACTTTTCTATTTTTGTATCTTCGATAGGCTTTTAGACACACAAGTGTTTTTTATGTTAAAAAGTCCATTTAATAATAAAATATCTCCAATAGTATGTACAGATGTATCCATCTTGACATCTTGCATTACTTATAAATTAAACTGGACAAATAGTCATTTAGTAGCACAGAACTTAAGTATTGCTTTAAAAGGCACATTTGTCTTACAAAGCTTTACATCTTGCACTCGATTGAACAATTTATAATGTAAAAGGGCACATTTTATACCGTATGATAAGAGACTGCTGATTGGTTGTCAAGTGGACACTGATTGATAGAGGCATTGCCATAGAGAATACACTAACTTTGATGATGACTGACAGTTACTGTCAATCTTTGTTTAAATTTAAACCAGGTTGTCCTCAGGAAAGAACCAGTGAATAGCTGGCTCCTAGTTTGCTAAGTTGAAGCAAGTGCAATGTATGTGCTTGTTTTTCCTATCAGTAAGAAACAGACCCTATGTATCAATATTGGTGGCCACTAGTATTCAGAAGTACATCATACAATGAGCCCAACTGACAATTTTAAATTGATCATCAGCATAATTTTTAACAGACAGGATTATTCAGGATAAATGTTACTTAAATCACAGAATCACTTATAATGTTAGGTGCTGTGTTTAGAGTCCTGTGAGCATAGACAGTTGGGTATGGTCAGTACCTTGTTGTATGAACAGCCAAAGGTGCATGCCCTGCTAGTCTTTGGGATATACAGGCAACATATTGATCGTCATACTGGCTCAGGAAATCATACTATATTACTCACTTGTGTGATTGGCTTTTGACTTTAAGTATCCTTGTGATGCTAGGTATGCAGCTCATATGACCCAAAGTCTGGCTGATTGTGTTTGGCTAATCACAGCAGTCAATGTGATTATCCGTCTAGCCCATGCTTGCAAACTCAAAACAGAGGTGTCCAATATCAGGTGTAATTTAGTAGTTAGACAAGATTTGTCAAATTATCCCGAGTGTGCTAGAAATTACACTAACAACCAATTTAAGATTGTTAGTCTGGTTCTCAATGTGGTGCACTTGTATGCATTAGAATCTATATATATTACCATACAGAGTCCAATTCTTAACAGAAAGAAAGCACATGTACACACACTGCACCTTACTCAACTTAATACAACAGGTCACAACATTTCCTGATTCGTTCTTCAGGGCAATGCCTTAACCAATCAAAGTCAAAATGTTTAATAGAAATTCAAGGTCAGAAATCACACGACATCAGGTATAGTCCACCAGGTTTATTTGAAATCACAAGCTTTCATAACACTGCTCTTTCATCAGGAAAATTGATTCACTTCACCTGACAAAGGAGCTTGTGATTTCAAATAAACCTGTTGGACTATAACCTGTGTGCCTTCTGACCTTGTCCACTGCAGTCCAACACCAGCATTGCCACATCATAAAATAAATTTCAACAAAGTTCAGGCAATTCATTGTCAATCATCCTGTATCTGGTGTAGTCTCCACACATCTCTACCAAACAGAATCCATTTGCCAACCAATCAGCATTTGCTTATACTATATAAAATGTTGTTCTCCTTTACATTGGTATTCTTGTGAATGTCCTGACAAGTCCAAGAAAGATAGCTTTAACAAAATGTGTCTTTTTCAGCAATATTTAAATTGTTAAATTGAGCCATTGAGATTTAACAGGATATGTTGTTGGTTTGTGTTAGTCTGTCATTTATTATAACTGTTGACTTTTCTGTTCTGTTATTTTCCCTAATACAGTTTCCTCTATAGCTGATTCTTCTTCTAATTCATCTTCCTCATTGAATTCTTCATCCTCCTCGTCAGTATCGGATTCTATGTAGAAGCTGATTGTAGCTTGCACAGGGAATGCTGACAAAAGCTCCTGCCCTTCACTGTACAGGTAGTCAAAGCATTTGCTCCTGGGCCACATCAGTCTGTGGAGAAATTAAGAAATTGCACATTTTTCACTGCTCCAAAACACAGTTTTCCTTAGAGTAAATAGTTAATAGTCTATTGCTATCACAAAATAAGCTACCTAGTAATCTACCTACTAATACCTAAGACTGTATCTCTTCTGTTTAAACTCACAGGTAGTCTATCCCCTACTATTGATAACTACCCAGGCCCTAGCCACAGTGCAGAGAGAGGAAAACACGGCAGCTGAAGATTAATGAGAGGGATTGAAAGGGGATGAGGGTCTGCAAATGGTGAAAGGATCTGAAAGGGGAGAGAAGTTATAAAAAAAGAGAGGCAACAGTCTTAAACATTTTAGCAAAGGAATGTTCACCTAACTGGGAACCAGAACATTGAAGTCATTAATTCCTTGCAAAAATGTGGAGTCTCTATATTAAAGCTACAGGACCTCAGAGGCAATGATACAGAGGAGTATTATAATGAAAACTCTGCCAATGACCAACAGTACATAAATGGTCATATTGGCATTGCCCATTCTGCACCAGATTTGCAGGCGACTCTCAATCTCCTCAATTCTGCAAAAACAGACTTTGGCTTGCCATTGAATGCTATCAAAACAATTTTCAGAGTAATCTTCCAATGAATGATGTTCCAAAACTAACTCTGTGTAATAAATCTCGGAGGGACTCGTGCATTAAATAACACAGAAGCCACATCCCCATTTTACAGTCGTAGTTGGCATATTCCTTCAAGTCAAGAGTTTAAGTGCCCCACAGCTTCTTTGAAAAGACATGGAGAGAAGGTAATGATATAAGGTAATGTGTAAGGGGTAAAATGGGGAAGATCAGAGGAGAAGGGGATAAAGTGAGTAACAGGCAGGTAGGTTAGGGAGGTGGCAAGTTTAGGTGGCTGGATGGCTTGTGGGTAGAATGGCAGGTGGGTGGGTTGGTGGGGGTGTTGGGTGGCAGTTGATTATGATGGTATGTTAGTGAGGTGGGTTGGCTGATGGGTGTGAGAAATGGGTGCAGTGGGGTCATGTCAGCAGGGGCTAGTCAGGCCAGGTTGAGGAAGAGTTGGGTCAGGTCTGGGGTTAGCTAGAGCTACCATGGGGAATCGGATCATGGGGGCAAATGGGGGAGTCAGGTCGGATCAAACTGAGTCAGGGTTGAGAGGGAGTCAGGTCAGATGGGTACTGGCCAGGTCAGTTTGGGTGCTATCAGGGGATCAGGGTTAATCAGGATGTTGGGAAAGATAATCAAAGAGGAGGTCAGTGATGTCAGTGGGAACAACTGGGGGTCAGTTGCATATTTATGGCTAGGTTTTGTCTTGTTTAACATTTCCTAAGTAACTATCCAGGCAAATAAATCAAATCTGTCCAACATCTCTGACTAACTCAGAGTGAAGACCTTTTTGGAGTGTTCCATTTAGCAGGAGGATTGCCAATCACGAGTTCAAATTTCCCAGCAATTCTATTGGATTAGGTCAGAGATCCCATAGTGTCAAATTCTGAGCATCCAGAGCATAACAACAGCTTCCTCCAGCCATTTGTTACACGGATTCTGTGACATGAGACTCCACTGTTTAAAGATTGTGACTATATTTTTAAAGTTCACTTTGTGTCTTTCCTAACCAATGTTTTCTCTGCTTCTCCATGTCACGGAATTGGGGATCTTTGATCATGTATTTTCTTTTTCATCCTCATGATGAAGTATTCTGATACACAATTTATTTCTCAATATAAATCACAACTAGTAAAAGTAAAAATCACAGAAAATTTGCCACATTAACTTATGTTTAAAGGTTATGTTTAAAAAAGACAAAAAATACCAGGCTAAAGGCATAATTATTCCAGATGTGACAGTTTATTGAATTTATAGTTGAGACCATAACATTTCATTGCCTCATCCCAGATCTATTAACCATTTGGCCAAGATTCCCAGTATTTATCTTGGGATTAGAGGGACATATTCCTTTACATTAAAATTGCAAATAGAGAGGTGATAGTTTTGTTAACACGCTTAGAGAGGAACCAGTATAACCCATCCTACACATTGGATGGGAACACTCAACAGGGACACATGGGTGGGCAGGTATTTAACAGAGAACTGTGGAACAGAAATGCAAATTAAAAATTTGCAGTCATTTCTTGCAATTTCTTGCAATTAGAAGTATTCTGAACATAAAACCAATAGGTTAGCTGAAAACTACGTATGATGTATTATTTTCTCATGTACATTCAAGGCAGAAAGTGAGTTTGGCTGAAATTAACAAAATTTGCTTTCTATGCCCATTTGCCATTTGTGAAATAAAACCTTCATGATTTATATTGGCTTTATTTTAAGTCTGCTTTTTGAAATAGAGAAGTTCACATGAGGTCACATTAAAAAAAAGACAGTTCGGATCACAAGATGTTACCATTCTTATGCTAATGTATAGTCACATAGCGAAGTACAGACACACCACTTAATGTAAAAGCTTTGGGCAATTTATAGGAATGATTTGCATTGCTGTATCCAACAGACAACCTAAAATGAAACCTAAACTTGTAACAGTGAGTATGGTCATACCTGACTGGGTGAGTGAATAAAGATATGGCCTCACTCTCATGATAGACTTGTCCCATGTGAAATGGCTGCAAAGAGAAAATACAGACAGTGTCAAAACTACAGAAAAAAACAAAACTCTACTTAACATTTTTTCTATTTTTACTTATGTTCTTAAGAAATAAAAAAACAGCAATTTAATGATTTTATGAATGAACTAGCTAAGTTTCTTGAATGTATAGTTGGCTGGGCAGCTGCTTTGCAATGCAGAGTGACACCAACAGCGTGCGTTGAATTCCTGCACTGGCTGAAGTTACCATGAAGAATTCTCTGTTGCAACCTCTCCCTTGCCTGAGGTATGGTGACCCTCAAGTTAAACCATCACCAGTTGTCTGTCTCTAATGAGAGCAGTCCTATGGTCTGATAAGACTATGCTGACTTTAACTTTACAGAGGCACGTTGATAGGGATGACCATTTGTTAATCCAGTGGGGTCCAAGTTCTCTGTACTGTAATTACTTTTGCATGCATTAGGAATTGACTTAACTTGTGGTCTCTTTAATGTTTATCACATGGCTGTTCAATTTAAAACGATTAATTTGTGCACAGCCTAATGAGGACGTTTTGAATGTTGCATGATTATGTGACCATTGAAACTTAGAGGAAACACTTGTGGAGTCATAAAAGGGCCTACTTGGAGACTGTCAGCATCTCAAACAATTTAAAGAGTGATAAGCAGTTGTAATTGTCAATGAGAAAGTGCAGATACAGGAAGGAGATCTGTGCAGGAGTAATAAATAACTGAGAAGTATATCTAACTGGATCATCATCCACATTCCACCCCAGCAACAATTGCTATTTCCTCCATTCTAACCTCGCAGTCACCCAACTGATCATCTAATGCTGATATCCTGAAACCAACCTAAGAAACCTATGGAGCAGCTCATCATTTCTTCACAAGTGGTGGTGAAAAATTTGACCTTGGCCTTAAACTGACTGCTTCACTTTACAGTTCTTGCCGACTTGGGATCTGAACTTAAGTGTCACCATCAAATTGCGAGAGCCAAACAGATTGTGGAAAGGCAGAAAATCAGGTAGATCTTATGATGAGCAACCAGTACATCCAGATGGTCAAGGAGATCTCTGGGTTGTTGGTGTGGGAACGGGAGGCATAGGGATTTCAAACAAGTTGGCAAAGAACCAGAGTACTTTTGGTAACTCTCAAGAGCCTTGCTTTCTCAAAAATATACTTTACTCATAAAATGTCTAAAAGTCCATTACGAGGAATATAAAGAAAGCAGGAAGTAACCCAAGCAGGGAATTAGGAGAGCACGAAGGGGCCATGAACCTGGCAAGTAGAGTTGGAGAGTATCCCAAGGCATTTTAGACATACATTAAAAACAAGAGGATAACTGGGGAGAAAGTAGGACCACTCAAGAATGAAGGAAGGAACTTGTGCTTGGAGGTAGAAGATGTGAGTGAGATCCTAAATGAATGTTTTGCATCGGTATTTACGCAGGAGAAGGATATAAAGGATAGTGAAATTTGTGTGGAGCATGCAAATATATTAGGGCATTTTGAGATCAAGAAAGAAGTGGTGTTAGGTCTCTTGAAGAGCATTAAGGTGATAAATCCCGAGGGTCCAATGGTATCTACCCCAGGTTATTGAGAGAGGTAAGCGAGAAGATTGCTGAGGCCTTGACCAAGATCTTTATATCCTCACTAGGCACTGGAGAGGCCCTGGAGGACTGGCAAGAAAGGAAATTGAGGGATTATTCCAGGAAACTATAGACCTTTGAGTCTCATATCAGCGGTTGAGAAGCTATTGGAGAGAATTCTTGTGGATAGGATTTACATACATTTGGATAAGCATGGCCTAATTAGGAACAATCAGCATGGATTTGAGCAGGGCAGGTCATGTCTTCCTAATTTGATTGAATTTTTCGAGGAGGTGACAAACGTTATCAATGAGGGTAGAGTAGTTGACATTATCTACATGGATTTTAGTAAGGCTTTTGACATGGTCCCTCATGGTTAGCTCATCCAGAAGATTAAAAAGCATGAAATCCACAGTTCCTTGGCCACGTGGATTCAGAACTGGCATGGCCATAGAAGGCAGTGGTAGTGATAGAAGGGTGTTTTTCAGGCTGGAGTGTTTCACAGGGATCCATACTGGGACCTCTGCTGTGTGTGATATATATAAATGACTTGGATGAAAATGTAAATGGTTGGATTAGTAAGTGTGCAGACAACACAGTGGAGTTATGGATGGTGTAGGAGGTTATCAAAGGATACAACGGGATATAGATCAGTTGCAGATTAGGGCGGAGAAATGGCAGATGGAGTTTAATCTCAGTAAGTGTGAGGTGCTGCACTTTGGGAGATTAAATGTTAAGGAAAAGTATACCGTAAATGGCAGAACTCTGAACAGGATTAATGTACAGAGGGACCTTGGGGTTCAAGTCCATAGCTTCCTGAAAGTGGTCAATCAGCATAGCTTTGTGCAGGGCAGGTCATGTCTTCCTAATTTGATTGAATTTTTCGAGGAGGTGACAAACATTATCAATGAGGATAGAGTAGTTGACATTATCTACATGGAGTTTAGTTAGGCTTTTGACATGGTCCTTCATGGTTGGCTCATGAGGTAAAGAAGGCATATGGCATGCTTGCCTTTATTGGTTGGGGAACTGAGTACAAGAGCCAGAATGTCATGTTGCATCTTTATAAGGCTTTGGTTAGGCCACACTTAGAGTTTTGCATTCAATTCTGGTCGCCACATTACAGGAAGGATGTGGAGGCTATGGAGAGGGTTGAGAATAGGTTTACCAGGATGCTCCTGGATTAGAAGGTATGAGCTATAATGGGAGGCTAGGAAAACTTGAGTTCTTTTCTCTGGAGTGGCAGAGGCTGAGGGGAGACTAGATAGAAGTTCATAGATAGGGTTGACAGTCAGAATCTTTTACCCAGAGTTAAAAGGGGCATGCATTTAAGGTGAGGGGGGAAAATTCAAAGGAGATAGGAGGGGCCATTCTTTTTTACACAGAGAGTAGCAGGAGTTGGATGGTGTGGTGGTAGACACAGATATGAAAGAGCCATTTAAGAGACTTTTAGATTAGCACATGAAGATGCAAGGATGGAGGGATATGGACCAAGGGCAGGCAGATGGAATTAGTTTAATTTTGCGACATGTTCGGCACCTCATTGTGGGCCAAAGGGCCCAATCGTGTGCTGTACTCTTCTATGTTCTATAACTCTGTGATTCATGGGCTGTTCCCAGGGCTGCAGAACAAGACAAACATGAACTGGGTCTGTAGGACCATCAATTCAGTGAATGATGCTTATTGGTCTGCCTGAAACTTGCTGGTCATCTAATGTAAGGTTTTTCCCTTGACTGACACATTCCAAGCTCCAAGACTATGTGTTGAAGGATGCAATAAAGTTTGGGTCTGCCATCATGGAGCTGCAATGGGGAAAGATCACTGTATTAGACCTTTCAGCTCTAGTACATCAAGGGGCTGGAAACTGTAGAACATTTCTAGCCATGAGCTTTCCAAAGAATGTGTATTCTAAAGATCAAAAGTATTGAAGTTATAATGGGTCACCTCAGAGTGAACATGATGCAAGGAGAAAAGTGTATTTCTATTCCACTGTCTGTTCCATTTATAAGCCACTCCTGCTTCTCCTAGGCCTCTTCTTGGACCTTAGGTCAGCTTCTTGCCGGTCCCTTTAAAGTAGACTGTGCAAGCTCTGATATGAATTTGCCTCCAATAGAGTGTTTATGGGGTAATGTTTATGTTAACCCTTGTGTTATGAAGATGTGAGTGTACTGTACCTTTAAGAGAGTTAAAAGCAGCAGAACCACCTGACAGAACCAAGTGGTCTGAAAAGAAATATAATGCAACATATGTTCGAACAACTCAATTAGCTGGTTGCCTGGAAATGACAAGATAGATTCAAATTAGGCCAATCAGTTTAAATTATACCCCAAAAAATACCAAACTCCAACCCAGTTTGAATTTAGTGTATTGACAATCTTAAAAGCCCATGACACAATCCGATGCTTTGAGGGTATAAGACAAGGAAACTTGAACAGTTGAGAGGAGAACTGCCAAGCCGCCAGCATGTAAAATGACTGCCCGAAAAATAGCTCTCTTAAAAGGTACCTTTATCAATCAGTGACCCGTGAAGCATAAATCCCTAAGATAAAGAAAAGAAGACCGGAATTCAGCGAAAATGAAAGTGGCCTGGTTTTGAGAAAAAAAGTTTTGTTTTGTAAATCGTACTCGGGGGTTTTATCGGGCTAGTATTATAGAAAGGAAAGTAACAGATAGGTTAGAGTAAGAAATTGTAAATAGTTGTTAATTAATTATTCTCTGTTATACTTAAAGAATTAAAGTTGTAAATTTTTACTTTAACTAGTTCTTGGCCTCTCGAATTTTCACAGATTACTGCATGAGATAAAGCTTTTGCTAGTTTTAAATTAAGCAATAGAGTTTACCTTGTATCATCACACTTGTAACATAGGAAGGTGAATGTGGATGTTATAATGCTGATGAATCCAAGTACATGTATTATAGCTTGCTATTATACATAAATATCACATTCACAGGCACATAATTGTCTGGGCTAGCAGAAAGTCTTGAAGTTACAACAGTGCAGTATGCTTCCACTAGCTTATCCAACTAGATGGCTAGTTGGATAAGATGGCTAATGAGATCTATATATGCTCCATTGCATGCTACGACACACTGATGCTATCACATGCGTGCCTCTCAAAGATGTATTGGCATACTGACCATGAGCTATGACTCATGCTCTTTTGCTTTTTAACCTGAATTTTTCAAACAGGGACTTACTGTAGACATAGGATCCAAATTTGCAGACTTAAGTTGCTTATGCCATTTTCAGTGAAATGAATTGCTCAGCTGTTCACAAAACTGTCTGTATTTTGTGACATCTCTTCCCAAAAATGGGTGGCATGGTGGCTCAGTGGTTAGCACTGCTGCCTCACAGCACTAGGGACCTGGGTTTGATTCCACCCTCGGGCAACTGTCTGTTTGGAGTTTGCACATTCTCCCTGTGTCTTCGTGGGTTTCCTACGTGTGCAGGTTACGTGAATGGGTCATGCTAAATTGCCCATTGTGTTCAAGGATGTGTGGGTTGGATGCATTAGTCAGGGGTAAATGTAGAGTGGTCAGGGAATGGGTCTGGGTAGGTTACTCTTCAGAGGGTCTGTGTGGACTTGTTGGGCCAAATGATCTGTTTCCATACTGTAGGGATTCTATGAAATTGTATCAAGCAAGCTTTGGATCTCTCAGAGGTGACTGTATGAATGACCTGCATCCTGGATGCAAGTGGATGTGAATTGAATATCCCCCTCAGTGAATTTGCTAACCTTGACATCCATTCAGTCAATATCAAATCTGTATCACAGCCAATTCCATCACTGTTGCAGAAAATTTCATTGGTGTTTAATGTAATTGCACAAGAATAGAAAGTTATAAAAAGTAAATGTGAGTTATCACACAAAGCAATTTAGGTTTAATAAAATGTATTCTCCCACTCCAGAGAGAGTTCAGCATGTAATCTAAGTTCACACCTCTCCTTAGGCAGTCCCACAAGGTCAAGAATGACTTGCTTCTACTCCTAGCAGGTTGTTGGGGAGAGTGAGGGGTGGAGGGGGTGTTCTGCCCAGAGTACAATAGTCTGATCGTGGATGCACAAAACTCTGCCCCAACTGAGACAGCTGGTGTATTCTGAGCTGGATGAGTGGAACGTTCTGGATTCTGCAACCTCTTCTGCTGCTTGTGATCGGCCTCCACGTGCTGCAATCAGTGACACCCAAAGTAGTTTGCACCTTTGCCAATGTTCCTCCTTCAGTTTGAAGGCAAATGATTTGGTTGGTGAATGTGCATTTGTTTAGGGAGGCTTTCAGGGTGTCCTAGTGATGCTTACTATTGTGGAGCTTGTTTGTTTAGAAAGTATGGTGTTGGGCTGGCAGACAATATGGCCCTCCATTCGCAGCCGGGCATGCAAGACCAGTGCCTCAATGCTGGGAATACTGACCTGTGAAGGAGCACTCACATTAGTACGCCTATCCTGCTACTGGATTTGCAGGATTTTGCGAAGGCAGCATTGATGATATGTCTCCCAGGATTTGAATGTCTGCTGTGCATGGTCCATGTTTCTGATACATACAGGAGGGTGGGGACTCTGTGGACCATGAGCTAGGTACTGGGTTTGACGTCTCTGTTCCTTTAAACACTCTGTTCCTCAGGCGTCTGAAGGCTACACTGGAGCACTGGAGTCAATGGTAGATTTGATTGTCAATGTCTGCATGAGGAGGATCCCAAGGAATGGGAAATGACCCATGTTGTCCAGGGGCAGATTGTGTGTTTTAATGGTCGGGGGCAATGCTGTGTGGCAGGGAGGGTTGGTTAGCCCGGTTGGTTGATTGGCTGACTTGCAATGCAAAGTGATGTGAACAGCATGATTTCAATTCCCATACTGGCTGGGGTTACCATGAAGGACTCTCCTTCTCAACCTCTCCCCTTACTTGAGTTATGGTGACTTTCAGGCTAAAGCACCACCAGTGATTTCTCTCTAGCATGCGAGCAGCCCTATGGTCTGGTGAGATAATGGTTACTTTATTTTTGGTGCGTGTCAGGAGCAGGATGGTAGGCAATCTTTGTTTCCCTGATGTCTGAAGTCCACTTTCTTACAGCCCTGAGTGAGTGCATTGATGATGGTTTGTAGCTAGGCCTCGGGTTGATTGTGAACTACAGCTTGGTGACAGAGATTGGGGTGGTCTTGGTTCTGGCCTGGAGCTGAGGAAGGTTGAACAATTTCCTGCTGTCCTGTAGGTCAGCTCCACTCCAGCTGGGAGGTACAAGGTAATGGGGTGGAGTGTTTCAGTGATTTGATTTGATTTATTATTATCACATGTACCTAAGTACAGCATAAAATTTTGTTTTGCATGCAGCACAGACAGATCATACCATACAAAGATCATAGGGTGATTGAACAGAGCAAGGAATGCAAGTCACGGCTGCAAAGAAGGTGCACAAAAGCAAGATCAACATTCGATTGGAAATTTAGGTTGTCCATTCAGAAGTTTAGTAACAGTGGGGAAGGAGCAGTTCTTGAACCTGTTGTTATGTGTGCTTAAGCTTTTGCCTGTAGACATGTTTCCTCTCACTTGAGCTTTCGTGGAGCTGCCAGTTGAGAAACACTTTGTGTTTGAAGCCTCGGAGATCCTGATTGTTCTTATTGAATCATTCATGATGTTAACTGGCCGAGAGACCAAGCATCTCCATGCAGATTCTGACTATGTGACTTTCTGGGTGGACCAGACACAGTGGGCACTCTGTGGCTCTGACACATTAGTCATCACCAGGTTGGCTATGAGGTGCCACCTGAGTTGGTCTTCCTTCTCAAGGTCTTTGAGTTCATCAGCATTGAACCTCCTGCGGCAGAGTTTTTTTCTGCCAGTTTGGGGCCAGGTTGATGGAGATGGTGGAGTGGATTAGTTGGTGGTCAGCCCAACATTTGTCAGCTCTAGTCATGGCACGGGCAATGAGGACATCTTTGAGGCCCCTCGCTCAGATGTTATATATTAATGGCAGTGCCTGGAGTGGGGCTATTGTCATGAGGTTTCCTACTTGTCCCTCTTGTGGAACAGGATGATTATTATGATGAGGTCATGTTGTAGGCACTTCATCAGGAGAAGGATTCTGATGGAGTTTGTTTTCCACAGGAAGTGAGTTTTGAATAAAATGTTTGACCAAGCGTCCATCTGCCCTCTCAGGTCACCCAAGAAACATTATGGCACTCTACTGTGAAGTAGAGTGGGTGCGTTCTCTCCATCGATTCAATCAATATTTATTCCTTAATCAACACCAACAAAACTGTCTATCTGGTCATTATCACATTGTTGTTTGTGGGAAGATTAGTTGCTGGCTTTCCTACATTATAACAATGACTCCACTTCAAAAGTACTTCATTCACTTTGAGACACTCTGAGACAGCTTTCTTTTCTTTTTACTGATGATGTAAGTCATCTCAGTAAACATGAGTTTAAGTTCTCACCTCATAGAATGCATTTTCTTAAAATAAATCGACAACTATTCATTAAAACGAAAGGAGAGAACAGAATTTGTTCAAAGGATTCACAAACTTAAAAGCAATGCTTTCTTTCAGTCAGTCCTGTGGTTATTTTTAGACAGAGTTACAGCTACAACCCACTTTCAGGACTTCAGTCAAGCTACTGGTCATGCTTCATCTATTTTATTTTCCGTAGTGTTGTGACACAATGTCCACAGAAAGAATGAGGCAATGTCTTGGGCATTTAAATAAGATGAGTTGTTGAAATCATAAGACCGATGTACACTGGGAACATCATCCCAGCTACTCTGTGTATAAGCAAACTGGCAGAATAGCATTTGTTTGTATCACTGTCTAGAGACGGACCTTACTGAACTATGACAGATAAAACAGCATTCACGCTGTGCACAACTTAAAGATTCCTCAGCATTAGACATCACAAACCTGACTGTAGTTTTGTGTGAATTCTACACTATTCCCTGGGTCTGGAATGATGGCCTTTCAGTAATCTGTTCTCCAGTGTTAATGCCAAGACTTTATTATCTCCTTGGGTAGTTTGAAACATTTGATGAAAGGCCAGGCTTGGAGTGGTAGAGTGGCTCAGTGGTTAGCTATGGACCCAGGTTCAATTCCAACCTCAAGTGACAGTCTGTGTGGAGTTTACATGTTCTCCCTGTGTCTGTATGGGTTTCCTCTGGGTGCCCTGGTTTCCTGCCACAGTCTAAAGATGTGCAGTTTAGGTGAATTGGCCATGCTAAATTGCCCGTAGTGTTAGGTGCATTAGTCAGGTAAAAATATAGGGTAGGGAAATGGGTCTGGGTGGGTTAATCTTTGGAGGGTCAGTGTGGACTTGTTGGGCCTAATGGCCTGTTTCCACACTGTAGGGAATCTAAATGAACAAAAGGTATTGATACAATTCATATTTATTCTAATCAACAATTGACAGGAAATATTACTGGAGCTAGCAATCCAATAGATCTCTTTTGTTGTTAGTTTGCATGTTCAGTACAACAGTCTGTATGGTCGAAAAATGTATTAGGTGAAAAAAAGCTAATATGTTTGTCAAGCTTTTGCTTGGGCATAAAACTTGGACTGTGAGTCAGCCACAAGTCAAAACAATCTCATTCTTATTTCCTCTGATTTCAGAAGGTGAACAAACTGAATGCCAGCTTTATTTTATGCCAAATCAAAAATCTACAACCCCATCTTCCCATAATCATTTCACAGGAATCAACTCTTATAATTGTCCATTTCTGGTCTATCAGAGCATTCAGCTGACTTAAAGAAAATATTCCCCTTACCCAGTTTCTACAGCTCCCAAATAACGTTTAAACAGCTAATAACGAACAAATTTGTATACTATAGATTACATTTCCACTGAATAGATTATTTCACTCAGGAAGTGCAAAGACTGAGTGTTTTATAGACATGGAAGGACTGCAGTTAGTTTACACAGGATTGGGATGAAATGCATCATTTGAATTTTCACAAATAGATTAGTAAATGGCTCACAGGCTGAAAAATGGTACACATAGAAAAATGGAAAAAATGGGTGTACTAAATCCCATTGTTCTTTCAAGGGGATGGGGACATCATTGGCAAGGCCAACACTTGCTACCCATCTCTAAATGGCCTTGAACTCAACAGTTTGCTCAATCATTTAAGAGTGCAGCTAAGCGCTAAACACCTTGCTATCCAGAGTCTGGAGTCACATGTAGGTCTGATCAAGTAAAGATAGCAGATTGCCTTCCCCAAAAGACATTGGAGTGGACACCAAGATTGAAATATGTTGCCTCAGAGTGATATGTCAAAACCTATGTCCATTGTAGCATATGTGAGAGGGATAACTCGCCAATCTAATGGATGGTGGATGGAGTACCTGATACATATACACACACAAAACTGCTGTACTACTACACTTTTGTCACAGATGCTTCAGTTTTAAAACACAACTTGCATTTTTGAAATGACCCTTGCAACTTCTACATTTTTTTAATGATTCATTCAAGGGATGAGGGTGTCACTAGCTAGGCCAGCATTTAATGCCCATCCCTAATTGCCCAGAGGGCAGTTAAGAATCAACCACATTGCTGTGGGTCTGGAGTCACATGTAGGCCAGCCCAGGTAAGGACAGCAGTTCTCTTCCCTTTTTTTTCCCTGATGATTGATTCATGGTCATTATTAGATTCTTCATTCCAAAGTTTTCATCAAATGCAAATTCCATTATCTGCCATGACAGGATTTGAACCCGGGTCCCAGAACATTAGCTGAGTTTTCAGATTAATAATCGATCAATAATACCACTAGGCCATTGCCTCCCCCTTTGCTTAATAAACAAAGAAAGAAAGTAAGCTGGCAACAGGAATCTAGAGTTGTCATAGATAGTAATGGAGCATCATAAACAACACATACTTACTACATTTACCACTGCTTCAGAACTTAACAAGTACAACTGTTAAGATCCAATCCATTGAAGTATTTAATATCATCTATTTTCTTGCTTCGAACCATATGAATACCTATTTCCAGCATGAGGCTAAATAATGACTTACTGAGTTTTGTCTTCCTAGTCTCTGGCTGTCTATATCTCTGGCTGTCATTATCCAGGGTCTCCAAAGTGGTGAATGACTGGAAGATGGATAGAAAGATGACTGTCATATAAGGCAAGAGGAAGACAAGAAACAGATTCAGCTATGTGTCCCCATTCAGAAATCTCACCTTAACATTCTTATATGGCACTCTACAACTGCACGAAGATGTATTTAAGTGGCATTTAAGTGGCAGTTCTCAAAAAGAATTATAGGTGTACAATACAGGAGGAGCAGTGTTCATATAAAACTTAAGAATTTTTAAAAATAAAAATGCAGCTTTTTTTAAAAAGTCTCCTTTTCTTTGCTGTTACCCTGGTCACTATTACAACATTACACTATCCTTGGATCATTAGAAAAATAATAACCAGGGTTTGGTAGTGGTAATATTAGTTTGATAGATCATAATTTTACATAGTGCAAAGCAGATGCCACAAGTCATTTGAAGTGAATGGAGTTAAAAACTAGAAGCGCTGCAGAATCAGGTAGCAATTCACCATCTCCATTTAAAACTCCAAACTAAGATATGTTTCTTAAATTTTCATTTTGCTGTTCTTTGAATCCAAAAAATAACACTCAGGTTGTCTTTTGAACAAAGTTTCAAATACATGCTCGAAAGATTTAATCAAGAACCTGCATGGAATTCCCTGAAGACTAATTTGTTAAGCATGACGCCTGGTCTCAGACAGGCTCCACAGTCCAGGTTGGTCTCAGATTTACAATACTCATCACAAAGGACTATACCAATATAATTTTCACCAGACACAAAATATGCAGTCAAAGTCATTGTACAGTGACCCCTGCTGGATGGGGAATTAGGTTCATGACAGACACATCTGTGATTCCAAATATGGCCAAATAATGCGTCATCAATTTCTACTTAAGCCGACGCATTAAATGTGTTAGAATTACTTATGAGAGTGTGGTCAGCAGCTACGTACATACATCAACAAACAAATGTTTGACTTCAAATCAGAAGGGGCCAAAATTAGACCAAAAATTACTTTTCATTAAAATAACTGGCACAGAAAAGTTAAGTTAAAGATTAATGCTGGATTTAAGAGGAGCAAGAAACTATCATTAAAATCTAGAAATTGACTGCCTGCTGCTGAACAATCAAGCAAAAAAGGTAAGTTGCTCAAAGGTGAGGACATTTTAAGGCGAGCTTTTATTGCAAGCAGCTTGACAATCAAGTTCCATTCAAGTTGAACAGAAAGTTTAGATTATTGAAACAAAAACTGACCCTGAAACTAGCCCCAGTGGCTTTCCTTTCAAAAGACCAAAAATACACCTTACCTCCCTGGCATTTCACATATCTGTTTGTTTTGCTTGAGCCTGATGTCTTGAACTGTTCTGTAGCAGAGGCTCTGAGCTGACAACAAAGACACTTCCATAATTCTGAGCAGATTTTGTTAAAACCGTACAACCTCTCAAACTTTCCAGCAAGCGAAACACATCTATTGCAAATTTTTCTATCTCTCTGCAGGCTAATCTTTGGCTAGCTCTGAATTCAGAGAGTTATAGAACTGGGAGTTTATAGCTTCTTTCAGAGAGGAGTTCATGAATAATTCCTTTTGCCTGCCTGCATCCCTGGGGGTTCAGTGTGAAATTTAGCACAGTTGAATAAACAGGAGCCCTGTGGGAAGACAGAAATTTTTACAAGAGGTGCTGATAAAGAAAATGTGAAGAGGAAAGTTTAGGCACCATCAGTGACAAAACACCAGGCCTTAAGGCAGAGTTGTTAAATACAATTAATAAGGACGTTAGATGCCTTTTTGTCATTTAAAGAGAGAAGGGGGAAGTGGTAGATCAGATAATCTCTTTTTGCTGCAACCAGCTACAGAACTGATATACAAGAGGACACATGTACGTTCTGAACATCAATATGGAGTACAATTAGCGAGATACATTTCACCCCCCCCACCCCCGCCCCCCCTTTAAAGGTTTTATACTCATAATATTGGAAAATCATTATAAAGACCACAGTTTTGTGGTAATCAGTTTGTGAATAGCATTGAGATGCATGGGAATGATTTTGAGGTATACTGAGGGCCCACAGGTTACACAAACTATGATTTTCATTACAACATTAGTTTGGATACATTCCAGTAAAACTGAGCGGCAACATCTTGATCAAAGTTCTAATTTTTAGTTACATTCTAAGTCAAAAGAGGATAGGACAGCACAGGAGATGAGAAGAGTGTTTCAATTGCGAATGACTAACGCAGAATACTATCGAAAAAAATTAGAGGGCAGATTTTAATTTTTAGCTGCAAAATCTGGCATTACTGTGGTAAGGTACAATCATTATCTGGTTATGCTTTTCTTTCAAGTACATTTACACCATAATGTAATACAAGTGGCAATTTTTCCACCTTTCATCCATGGACAAAAAGCAAACAAGAATCTGAAACCAGAACCAAAGCAAATGTGTTGCTAAACCTTTTTGTATATTTTAAATTAAATATGTTAATTTCTGTTTCTCTGAGATTTCCAAATTCTCACGTGGTCCTGTTATTGCTAAGAATTATGTCAAATAAATCTAAACTTCTTTCACTTTGCACTTTGGACAACTAGCAGAAAAAGGATGTTTTAGTACCAAGATTTTTTATATGAGTTCTGACCAAAAATGTGAATTTGTTCAGACTCATAGTCTGCCTGAACCCTGGCATCAAATGGCATTCCTGTTTAGAAGCCAGGCTCAAGGTAATCCACATCTTAATATCCTAAGTAAAATTGTAAATTGTTCTTTCCCATTCATCTCCACTTACACTTCACTTGACAAATGAGCAGCACTCCAAATGCTTGTGATATCAAATAAAACTGTTGGACTATAGCCTCGTGTCAGGTGACTTCTGACTTTGTCTACTCCAGCCCAATACCAACACCTCCACATTATGACTAACAAGAACACTCAATGAACATCAGAACAGTAAGAGATCCTGCACATTGTTGAATCTAAAATGAAAGAGTCAATAACAAGAGGGCATAATTTTAAAATGGAAGACAAGTGATTTTGAGGGGATTTGGGGAAAAATATTTTCATTTTGAGGGCAGTGGGGGTATGGAATACACAACCTGGGAGGGTAGTTGAGGTGGGAAATGTCAGAACTTTTAAACAGTACTTAGAAGAACATCTTTGACTGTTAAAGCATTCAAGGCTATTGGCCTAGTGTGGTTAGTAGTATATTTTTGGCAGTACAGATTAGATGGGCTGCAGGGCCTTTTCTGTACTTATGATTCAGTAAAAGAAACTACATTTATACAATGAGCTTCACAACCTCAGAATACCCTTAACTGTCAATTTAGATTCACTGTTGTAACACAGGGAACAGAACAGTCAATTTGTTTGCAGCAAGGTCCCATAGAATGTTCTTCTATTGGTGAGCATTGATTCTTTTCCATCAACATGACAGGGGCACCACCACAACTAGCTCATGTCAGAAGTGGAGCTTCAGAGACCAGTATGCTACCTCTGAACCAAGGCTAAACTAATTATTAAATCCAATATCTGTAGTAAAATTCCAATATCTGTAGTAATTTGCTCCTACATGGATTTTATGAATAGGTGGTGATGTTTGATATATTTATTAGAGTGTTTTGAGGGTGCAGTATGTAAAGGGGAGACAGTATATGTAGTATATGTAGATTTGTAAAAGTCAATCAATAAGATAACACACAAACTGTTAGTATACAATTAGTGCTGGGGCAAGTTATTAGCATGGATGGTGAATTGGTTAACAGACAGTAAGCAGAATCAGGATAATTCCTTCTCCTTGTCTGATAATCGCATGCCTAACGCTTGCAGAAAGTTTTTGTGTCTTGTCCTGTCTGGACCTATGTGCAATGAACCCCAAGCATTCCAATGGATCAGGCAGTCTGTCAGATATAACTTTAACACAGGGTCATTAAACAGGAATGACATTCTCTTTGTGAGATGCACCCATGGTGTAATTTCAGAATCTCAGCTGGATTCCTGAATTGTTTTCATTGGATAGTTGAAAAGTGTTTAAAAGTCTCATTCCTTCAAATCCAGCATCAAAGCTGCCTCCAAAAAGTCTAAACGATCATCATCCCCTAATCTCAACCCTTCTGGAACCCTTGCTGAGCCATAGTCTATCAGCCCTGCTATGTATC
This sequence comes from Chiloscyllium plagiosum, assembly GCF_004010195.1. Classification (NCBI taxonomy): domain Eukaryota; kingdom Metazoa; phylum Chordata; class Chondrichthyes; order Orectolobiformes; family Hemiscylliidae; genus Chiloscyllium; species Chiloscyllium plagiosum. Next base: position 28,191,258 of record NC_057724.1, read on the forward strand.
CTATGTTAAAACAGAGACTACACATCTAAAGTACTCAATTTGGCAGGTCAGTGTAAACTGTTTATTTGTTAATTCTCAGTGCAAAATAGGCCTCACATATTGATAAAGACCATTAATGCAGTTGTGATCCATACATGTGGTAATCAGGTTAAATACAGTAGAGACTGAATATATAATTCAGTCCTTGAGTGGGCAATTAAAGGGAGAGTCTCCCAAATATCTATGCGAGAATGAGATCTGCTTGCAAACTGGCACAAGCCTAACTTGAAAACAAGCTAATATTCGTCACCACTTAATGTTCCATAACTTGCATTGTTTGTGGCAAAAAAGCTACTGAATGCTCCCTGACTCAACTAAATCATTAATATAGATTGTAAAGAGCTAAATCCCAGCACTGCCCATTCTTGCACAGCCTGGAAATTTGAAAATTCCATCATTATCCTGATTCTGCTTACTGTCTGTTAACCAATTCACCATCCATGCTAATAACTTGCCCCAGCACTAATTGTATACTAACAGTTTGTGTGTTATCTTATTGATTGACTTTTACAAATCTACATATACTACATATACTGTCTCCCCTTTACATACTGCACCCTCAAAACACTCTAATAAATATATCAAACATTACCACCTATTCATAAAATCCATGTAGGAGCAAATTACTACAGATATTGGAATTTTACTGAAAACACAAAAATGCTGGAGATCACATTGGGTCAGAAAGCAAGCTAATGCTTCACAGCAGCTCTGATGAAGAATCATCTAGACGTTAACTTTCTTTCTCTCCGTGGATGCTGACCCATTGTCATCTCCAGCAACTTTTGTTTTCAATTTATAAAACCATGGCGGCTTTGTCTGATCATACTGTGGCTCTACTCTGCATTTTTAAGTCTTCTGTAGATTTAGGGGAGAGGGGATGGCCTAGTAAAATAGTGGAGTACTATAGCTACCCTCCATTCCATACAAACTGTTCCATCTTCAAAAATGACCACCAAATGCATCCATTATTTCTGGGGCCATTTCCTGAAGTACTCTGGAACATTGATGATTGGACTGTGGGGATTTACTGGCCTTTAATCCCATCAATTCCCCAACACCATTTTCGTAGTCATACTGATTTCCTTCAGTTCTTTCCTGTCACATGTTGTATTCACAACACTTTAGGGATGTCACTTGTGTCCTCTTTTGTGAACTCAGAGCAAAATGTGCATTTAATTGGTCTGCCATTTCTCTGTTTCCCATTATAACTTCCCTAGCTTCGGTCTATAAGGAACCCACATTTGACTTCATTAATCTTTTGTTTTTCAAGTATCTCTAGAAGCTTTTACAATTAAGTTGTATGCTCCTTGCAATGCTTTATTTTCCCTCTCTTAATCAGTCCTTTTGAACTCCTTTGATGAAATCTAAATTGCTCCCAATCCTGAGAGGTGCTGCACTTTTTAACTAATTTGTATGCCCTTCCTTGGATCACATACTGTCCCTAATTTCCTTTGTCAACTATGGTCAGGCTGTCTTTCCCATTTTATTTTTGTGCCAGACAGGAATGAGCAATTATTGTAGTTCATCCACACATTCTTTAAATGTTTGCCATTGCCAACCACTACCTTGCCTTAAAGTAATGTTCCCCAATTTATCATAGGCAGTTCAAGCCTCAAACCATCATAGTATGTAACTCAGAGTTGATCGGGGAGCCATTGGATGTGGTTTAATTGGACTTTTAGACAGCTTTCAATGAGCTTCCATATACAAGATCAAAGCACATGGGAGTGAGGTGGTATACTGATATGGATTCAGAACTAGGCAGATAGGAGACAAAGAGTAGGCATAAATAGATCTTTTTTTGAGTGGCAGCTAATGTTTAGTGGGGCATCAAAGAGATCAGTGCATGGACACCAGTTAATGACAATATTTGGAAATGATTTAAATGGAGGAACTAAATATCCACATTTACAGATGACAGAATGCTAGGTGGGAGAGTGAACTATAAGGATGATGCAGAAATGCTTCAATGTGGTTTGAAAATGTTGAGTGCATAGGCAAATGCAGGGCAGATGAAGCATAATGTTTATAAATGTGAGGTTATCCATGTTGATGGGAAAACAGAAAGGCACATTATTATCTGAATGATGATAGTTTAGGAAAGAGATAGAACAAGACCTGTATGTCCTTGTACACCAATCACTGAAAATGAGCATGTAGGTACAACAGATGCTGAAGAAAACAAATGGTTTGTTGGCCTTCATGGGAAGATGTTTCAAATACAGGAGAAGAGATGTCTTGCTGAAATTGCACAGAACCTCAGTGAGACCACACCTTGAGTATTGTGGGCGATTTCAGTTTCTTTATCTGAGGAAAAATGTTCTGGCAACAGAGGGATTATAGCAAAGGTTTACCAGACTGATTACCGGGAATGATATGACTGATATATAACAAGGGACTGGATCGGTTAGGACTATGTGGTACGGTGGCTCAGTGGTTAGCACCGGAGCCTCACAGCATCAGGGACCTGGGTTTGATTCCTACCTTGGGCAACTGTCTGTGTGAGTTTGCACATTCTCCCCGTGTCTGCGTGGGTTTCCTCTGGGTGCTCCTGAATTCCTCCCACAATCCAAAGATGTGCAGATCAGGTGAACGGGTCATGCTGAATTGCCCATAGTATTAGCTACATTAGTAAATATAAGGTAGCGGAATGGGTCTGGGTGGATTACTCTTCAGACTGTGGACTTGTTGGGCCGAAGGTTGGAGCTTAAAAATGTGTTGCTGGAAAAGCGCAGCAGGTCAGGCAGCATCAAAGGAACAGGAGAATCGGCGTTTCGGGCATAAGCCCTTCTTCAGGAATGAGGAGGGTGTGCCAAGCAGGCTAAGATAAAAGGTAGGGAGGAGGGACTTGGGGGAGGGGCGTTGGGAATACAATAGGTGGAAGGAGGTTAAGGTGAGGGTGATAGGCCGGAGAGGGGGTGGGGACGGAGAGGTCGGGAAGAAGATTG
>NC_057724.1:28194511-28217274 GCF_004010195.1 Chiloscyllium plagiosum
ACCGCCTTCTTGACCTGCAATCTTCTTCCTGACCTCTCCGCCCCCACCCCCTCTCTGGCCTATCACCCTCACCTTAACCTCCTTCCAGATATCGTATTCCCAACTCCCCTCCCCCAAGTCCCTCCTCCCTACCTTTTATCTTAGCCTGCTTGGCACACCCTCCTCATTCCTGAAGAAGGGCTTATGCCTAAAACGTCCATTCTCCTGTTCCTTTGATGCTGCCTGACCTGCTGCGCTTTTCCAGCAACACATTTTTAAGCTCTGATCCCCAGCATCTGCAGTCCTCACTTTCTCCTTGTTGGGCCGAAGGGCCTGTTTCCATACTGTAGGGAATTGAATCTAATCTAGTGGTGTTATCGGTGGCTTGTTAATCCAGAGACTCAGGTAATGTTCTGGGACCTAGATTCAACTCCCACCACAGCAGATGTGGAATTTGAACTCAAAGAAATTCTGGAATTAAAAATCTAATGATTTATTAAATGCATTCTTGATTGTTCGGGGGAAAACTCCATCTGCTTCACTCATGTCTTTTAAGAAAGTAAACTGCCATCCTTGCCTGGTCAAACATGTGACTCCAGACCCACAGCAATGTGGTTAACTCTTAACTACCCTCTGGGATGGGCAATGAATACCTGTCTAGCTAGTGATGCCCTCATCCTGAATGAATAAAAAAATTCTGACTTTGTCCTGGCAATTGATGGCAGGTTAACTAGCCTACAGTTCCTTGCCTTTTCTCAGTCTTGTGAATAGAAGCATCACATTTGATCAGATCAAAACTCCTCAGCTCATTCTCGAATCCAAACAATTCTTAGAAAATCATATCCAGTGACTTTACCAACTCTGCATTTGCTTCTTTTTTAAAACCATTGGTACTGGGAACCTTTTGCTTTTTTTTGTCCCTTAGGTTTCTGTAATATTTCTTTCTCTACTTATATAAATGATGTGGAGATGCTGGTATTGGACTGGGATATACAAAATTAAACATCACACAACACCAGGTTAAAGTCCAACAGGTTTATTTGGAAGCACGGTGCTTGTACTTCCAAATAAACCAGTTGAACTACGACCTACTGTTGTGTGATTTTATACTTCTACAAAGTTCCTGACTCTTTTGGTCCTCCAGTCACTCTCTATTTCTGGAATGTAACTAATGGCTTCTACTGTGGATATTGACACAAAATATTTGTTCAACATTGTTCCTCTTGTCTCCATTTTTAAGAGTCCGATATTTATTTTACCTGCACATCTTATAATCTATTTTTACCCTCCAGATTAATTTACTTTCATATTCTATATTTTCTCCTTTTTGTCATCCTATGATGATTTTTAAGGTTCTCCCAAAACCTCAGGCTTACTATGGTTCTTTGTAAGTCTTTTCGGGTGCATGTAGCTGGTGCTCATGAGAAATGCCTTGGTATGCATGCAATTTGACCATGGACAACATGGAGATCGTTTGGAGCAAGTGTCGATCTTAATCCAACAAGAACCTGTTCTGAATCACATGATGAGTTTTCTTGATGGCTAATTTATGTGATGAGTTTAGTAAGACCACAACTCATGATAAGTCGGGTTTAGCTCTAATGAACATCAATTGCGAAGCTGCCACTCTCAGGCAAGAGTCCAGCAGGCCACTTGTGTAAATGGGCCAAGTTGCAGCCAGATGATCTTGGCATCAAGATGATCATTTCACCCAATTCTGCCACAAATCTTGCCATACCAAAACCCTTCATAAGATTCCATCCTTAGGTTTAATTCCTCTGGTGGTACCCATCAGGGATAATTTGCAGAAAGACTCCACTACCTGACCTGATTCAATGCAATTGTTTCTGCTAGTGTCACACTCGTGAAAGTCCTCCTTAGATGTACTTTACCTGGTCTTCTTTGGCCAACCCTGTCTTCCTTTCTCATCCAGTAATGCAGATTCAACCTCCAGTTGGGGGTGTGTATCCTGGAGATGACATGTGTGCCCTGCTAGTCTCAGAGCATGATATTTTGTCAGTGCCTCTGGCCAGTCCAGGGTCCCACTTCCTCATAGATGATGTAGTCTTTCCAAGAGATGCTCAGGATCTTACGTAGGCAACCTTTGATATCCAAATTAAATGAGACGTTTGATGTTCTCTTCCATGACTCATTGGCATAGATTGTAGTTGGTGCTACATTGGACATGTAGAGTTATAGATTTATTATTATGTTGATGGTAGTGCATGCCCAGATGATATGGAGCTGCTGGAAGAACAATGTTGCTTTGCTGATTTTTGTATGGGCATTAATGTCTACATCTTCTTCTCTGAAGATGGTGCTTCCAAGTTAGGGCAGCTGACCAATGCTCTTGTCATTCTGTCTCCTGATGATGAAAGGGAGGCCTTATTGCCATTAGTTTATTATTGTCTTAGTCTTCTCACAACTAAAGGGTAGACCAAACTTGGGGCCACTAATCTCAAGATTGGTGGGCTCTGTACCCCCACCATCACCTTCCTCAAATGAAATCCATCATGAAGAACGAAAGGAATGGGGAAAATATCTATCCCTGTCATACCCCTGCAACACTACTGAAGGAATCCATGGTATGAACTTGGGTGTGGGACTAATTTGAGTTGTTTCAAAGAGTCAGAAGATTTATGGTGGACTAAATGACCTCAATCAGTGCTGTGAGGTCCTATAAAAAGAAATTCCAACAATTCACAATGAGATTTGTGTTTTTGCGTTTCACCAGCAAAGCAGGACTTCTACATTTCTGCAAAGACCTGATAGCAGCAAATCACAGAGTCAACTTACTGTGACTGCAAACCCACTGTTAATTTGTTGCAACAAATCAGAAATAAAAACATTTCTGGACAGTGGTCATTCTTTTTCCCAGAGAGGAATTATCAGATAGCTATAAGAGAAGCAAGTCTTTGCCTGATTTGTCCCTGCAGGATGCCTGTGTGAAATCCTCCTGAAAAAACAGTCAACAGTTGTAAGAATAACAAACACAGACAAAACAAAGAGCAGCAGACAAACGAGAACAAAAAAAAAGCTCTCAGACTAAGATTGTACTGTTGGAATTGGTTTTCTGTTTTCATTTCAAATAAAATTTGCTTGCCTCTTTTACTTATCTCATTTCACCAAAGTAAATAGCTACACTACTTCCCAATCCAATTAGAGTTTTATCAACTGGTCCAGGATTAGTGTGTAGATGAACACTGTTGAATAGATTTCTTTTGCATTGTTCCCCTCCTCCCTCAGTCTGAGATTCAGGGTATTTTCTTTCCTTCTTTTTTATCTCCACGCCTGCTCTGAGAAGAGATAATGTGATCCCAACCTCTGCCAATAGAGCATTGAGTCCAACTGCTAAGTGCTCCCCCGTGAATCTCAGTGGAATTTTTTCTGCTCCCCCCAAGAGAATCACCAGAGTTTTATTCAGCATTCCTCACCTCAATCCCCTCAGCAACCGCAGACAAGGACCCTAAGTCTGTGATTTTATGAACCAATCTCTTGGAGACTCATCTCACACACTGTGCCACATGATGTATGAAAATGGCTTCGTCACAAAATCTTTCTTTACATCAGATGACAAGAGAAGTCACATGATTATGGCAAGCCACTGTGTACCAAGTAATTTATCCTTTTTGTAAAATTAAACAGAAATTTTATGCCTTATCATTTGTGCTACTCAACACAATAGTTCCTAATGAAAATTGCCACACCTGTTTGTTCTTCCCAGTCAAAAGGTGTGGTGCTGGAAAAACACAGCTGGTCAGGCAGCATCTGAAGAGCAGGAGAGTTGACGTTTCAAGCATAAGCTCTTCATCAGGAATGCTGGGGAGGCCCAAGGTACTTGAGAGATAAATGGGAGGGGGGATGGGATAGGGGGAAGGTAGCTGGGAATGTGATGGGTAGATGGAGGTGGGGGGGTGGTGAAGGGTGCACCTACCTGCTCCACTCTCTGCTCCGACCTATCACCATCACCTACCCATCTCCACTCTCTGCTCCGACCTATCACCATCAGCTACCCATCTCCACTCTCTGCTCCGACCTATCACCATCACCTACCCATCTCCATCTACCTGGCTGCTCTAGCTGTGCTTTTCCAGCACCACACATTTTGACTCTGATCTCCAGCATCTGCTGTCCTCACTTTCTCCTGTTTGCTTTTCCTAGTCTATACTATTTCATCTTTCCCAACGCACACATTGCATGCACAATCTTGCTGTTCAAACCTTCTAAGCGGGGGTCAAAATAATTTATTTTGTTCTCATTGTTCATCTCTTGACAGACAGTGATAACAGCACAAACCTTAAAAGGAGATCGGAGACTTTTGTCCAAATGTAAATTAATGAAGAAAACGTAATTCAGGTTGTATATACTATTGTAACCTCTAGCCAGCAGCAAAACCCTGTTTTACTTTCCTTCTGTTTTGCATCTGTGAAATGAACATTCCCCAGGCCACACCAAAGGAATATTCAAGCCAATATATGGGTGGGAAGGGAATTTTACCTCTGCAGAAACTAGGGAATAGTTAAAATTATTAATGGGACTCACACCAAGATCACACTCTTTTTAAGCAGGACACATTTTCCCACTTTAAGCATGTAAATCAGGCCCTGACGCCATCTTTAAACAGGAGTCTGCACGATCGTCCTTTCTGGCCAGGATATTGACTAAGCCTATCAAAATCTTCATGGCCTCTCTCACACTGCCAAGAACAGGACAGTTTGACACAGACCTGAACTAATTCTTCAAGTTAAAGTGAGGATTTAAAGACATTGCTGAGTGAATAGTGAATTTATTACGGGGAACAAAGAAATGGCAGAAGAGTTGAATTGGTACTTTAGATCTCTCTTCATTGGGGAAGACACAAGCAATCTCCCAGATGTGTGGCTGAAGGACCTGAACTGAAGGGAATATATATTGGGCAGGAAATGGTGTTGGAGAGACTGTTAAGTCTGAAGGCTGATAAGTCCCCGGGACCTGACGGTCTACATCCCAGGGTACTGAAGGAGGTGGTTCTAGAAATCTTGGATGCGTTGGTGATCATTTTCCAATGTTCTATAGATTCAGGATCAGTTCCTGCGGATTGGAGGTTGGCTAATGTTGTCCTACTTTTTAAGAAAGGAGGGAGAGAGAAAACAGAATTATAGACCAGTTAGTCTGACCTCAGTGGTGGGAAAAATGCTGGAGGCAATTATAAAGGACAAAATTATGACACATCTGGATAGCAGTAACAGGATAGGTCAGAGTCAGCATGGATTTATGAAGGGGAAATCATGCTTGACTAATCTTCTGGAATTTTTTGAGGATGTAACTCTGAAGATGGACAAGGGAGATCCAGTGGATGCCTTTGATAAAGTCCCATAAAGGAGGTTAGCGAGTAAAATTAGGGCACATGGCATTAGGGGCAAAATACTGACATGGATTGAAAATTGGTTGGCTGACAGTTTTCAAAGAGTAGTGATAAACGGCTCCCTTTCGCAATGGCAGGCGGTGACCAGTGATGTGCCACAGGGATCAGTGCTGGGATCGCAGCTTTTTACAATGTACATTAATGATATAGATGAAGGTATTAAAAGTAATATTAGCAAATTTGCTGATGACACAAAGCTGGGTGGCAGGGTGAAATGTGAGGAGGATGTTAGGAGAATATAGGGTGACTTGGACAGGCTAGGTAAGTGGACGAATGCATGGCAGATACAGTTTAATGTGGATAAATGTGTGGTTATCCACTTTGGTGGCAAGAACAGGAAGGCAGATTACTACCTAAATGGAGTCAAGTTAGGTAAAGGGGTAGTACAACGAGATCTAGGTGTTCTTGTATATCAGTCAATGAAAGCAAGCATGCAGGTACAGCAGGCAGTGAAGAAAGCTAATAGCATGCTGGCCTTCCTAACAAGACGAGTTGAGTATAGAAGCAAAGAGGTCCTTCTGCAGCTATACAGGGCCCTGGTGAAACCACACCTGGAATACTGTGTGCAGTTTTGGTCTCCAAATTTGAGGAAAGACATTCTGGCTATTGAGGGAGTGCAGCGTAGGTTCACGAGGTCAATTCCCGGAATGGCGGGACTATCTTACGCTGAAAAATTGGAGCGACTGGGCTTATATACGCTTGAGTTTAGAAGGCTGAAAGGGGATCTGATTGAGACATATAAGATTATTAAAGGATTGGACACTCTGGAGGCAGGAAGCATGTTTCTGCTGATGGGTGAGTCCAGAGGGCACAGTTTAAAAATAAGGGGTAGGCCACTTAGAACAGAGTTGAGGAGAAACTTCTTCACCCGGAGAGTGGTGGGTGTATGGAATGCTCTGCCCCAGAAGGCTGTGGAGGCCAAGTCTCTGGATACTTTCAAGAAAGAGTTGGATAGAGCTCTTAAGGATAGTGGAATCAAGGGTTATGGGGATAAGGCAGGAACAGGATACTGATTGAGGATGATCAGCCATGATCATAATGAATGGTGGTGCTGGCTCAAAGGGCAGAATGGCCTACTCCTGCACCTATTGTCTATTGTCTATTGAATAAATGCCGTGGGGTGGCAGCCCAAATCTGTATAAAACCAGACTCCAGCCAGGAGTGATTAGTACCAGACACATTGAAGGTTGCACAGAGGTAAAGCGTACACCTATTTATAATTTGCGAAAGGTTGCTTTATTTACACCATCACATGACAAAAGCACAAGAGCTGGAACCTTTCAATGCCTGTAAATCAATTATTTAACAAAGTCACACTGTATTAATGTAAAATAATATGTATTCACATTGTACTCTTAATCTCACAGGAAATATTTGCAAAGCAGACAAGAGTCAGCAAAGAGACTGACCCAAAGCTGGAAATACTCAGCAGATCTGACAGATCTTCATAGAGAAAAACACAACTTTAAAGTTTTTTGACAAGGACCTTTCAACAAAAGACTGTAAAGGTTTAGCATAATTTCTTCATTTCTGTACTGAAAATATGACAACAAAGCCAAGGAACTTGTAAGATTCTTAATAGTCTTCTCCACTGTACTTATCACTGCATCTACAGAGACTTGTTCATTTACAGAACAAATCTGATACTGCAGCCCTTTCAAATTTGTACCATTTTGTTGTATTGTTTCTCTTCACTGTTCCAACTTTCCCCTGCCTCACAAGTTCCAGACATTCCTCATCAACTATGTTCAGGAACTTCATTCCCCCAGTACTCCAACTTGCAACTCTTCCTAGATTCCCATCACCAATCTCATTCTCTCTGTCCTGCAAATCACAGGCTCTCTCTCGGCAAATCAGCTTGGAAGACAAATTCAGCTTAGTGGTAATACGGTGGCTCAGTGGTTAGTACTGCTGCCTTACAGCACCAGGGAACTGAATTCAATTCCAGCCTCTGTATGGAGTTTGCACATTCTCCCTGTGTCTGCGTGAATTTCTGTTGGGTGCTCTGGTTTCCCAGACTAAATTAACCCTCACTGTCCAGGACTGTGTAAGTTGGGTGTATTAGCCATGGTAAATGTGAGCTCGTTGGGATAGGATGGGTCTGGGATGCTGTTTGGAGGATCGGTGCAGATTTGATAGGCCAAATGGCCTCTATCTATACTGTCAGGGTTCTATGAGGAAATGTTTCAGGTTGTAGACTCTGGTTAAGTACAATACATATCTGTAGAAGGGAAAGGGAGTTGCTCACTGACTTTAATTGAATACATGGCTAAAGAGCTGGAATGGGAGTAGGGTGTCAAATATCTGGATCATTAGAATGCATTCGGGGCACATGAGACCTGTACAAAAAAGATGGGTTGCACCTGGACTGGATGGCCATCAAATTCCTTGTAAGGAAGTTTGCTACTGCCATTTCAGAAGAGTTCAAACTTGTATGGCAGAGCATAGGAACCAGAGCAGTAGATCAGCAGGGGGAGTGATTGAAGAGAAGGTAGAGGATTATAGTATCATAACTATAGCAATTATTATAAGGTGAACAGGCAGGTTAATGACCACAGAGGACTGGCAATCCAAAGTATACAAGAAGTATTTTCATTTTATTGAGAGTAACATGGATCATGCAGCTGCACCAGCAATTCAGGCTTATTTCAAGATTTACTTCTTTATTTCTTACAGTTATTAAATGTTTGGATGGATATGAGCCAAGTGCAGGCAGATGGGACTGGTTTAGTTTGGGTTTGTGGTTGGACCAAAGTGTCAGTTTCCATGCTGCATGACTGGATGACTCTAAGTATGCCAGGCAAGGCAGATGAGTTTAGAATCTGGATTAATATGTGAGACTACAATGTTGCAGTCATTGGTTGAGAGAATGGAAGGACTGGCAGCTCAACATTTCTGGTTTAGACGTTTCAGGCATGATAGAGAGGGATGTAAAAGAAGTAAGAGAGTTACATTACTGATTAATGACAACGTCACAGCTGTAATTAGGGAGGGCACCTTGGAGGGTTCATCAAGACCATAGGGGTCAAACTCAGCAGTAAGAAAGGCACAGTCACTTTGATGGGGTTATAATATAGTGGGAAATAGAGGCACAGATATGTAAACAGATGATGGAAAAAAATGTAAAAACAGCAGAGTTGTTGTCTATTAGTTCCAAGGGCTCAGATGGGGCAGGTACATTTGTTTGGTACATTTAGGGGAGTTTCTTGAAGCAATATGAGGGAAGGAGCCATACCCAACCTTATACTGGGGAATGAACTTGGCCAAGTGAGTAAAGTTTCAGTGGGAGAGCATTTTGGGAATAGCAATTCTAATTCTGAAAATTTTAATATAGTTACGGTCTTCAGGTGAAAGTGCTAAATTGGGGGATAGCTAATTACGACAGTATTAGGCAGGAACTAGAGAAATTAGGTTGAAGGTAAATCAACATCTGACATGTAAGAGCCTTTCAAAGGGCAGTTGATCAGAATTCAAGACCATCATGTCTTCTGAGAATGTAAGATAAGGATGGCAAGATTCAGGAACTATGGATGACAAGTGATATTGAAACCAGGAGAAAGTGAGGACTGCAGTTGCTGGAGAGTCAAAGTCAAAATGTGTGGTACTGGAAAGGCACAACAGGTCAGGCAGCATCTAAGGACCAGGAGAGTTGATGTTTCAGGCAGAAGCCCTTCATCAGAAATGCGACTCTCCTGCTTTTTGGATGCGCTTGGCCTCCTGTACTTTTCCAGCACCACACTTTTTGACCCAGAGATGTTGAAAGATTTGGTAAAAAGGAAAAGGAAGCTGTTATAAGATTCTGCAGACTGAAATCAGACCAGTTCCTTGAAGAATATAAAGGAAAGAGGAAAGAACTTAAACAAGGAATTAGGAAGGCTAAAAGGGGCCATGAAATCTTATTGACAAGTAACATAAGTGAGAATCCCATGGCATTTTATACGTATATGTGGAGCAAAAGGGTACGAGAGTAAAGATTAATTCACTCAAGCACAAAGGAGAGAAATTATGCATGGAGCCAGAGGAGGTGGGTGAGATCTTTAATGATAGATACCATCATTAACCAACACAAATATATAAGGTGGCAAAGAAAGGGGGGGCACAATGGCTCAGTGGTTAGCACTGCTGCCTCACTGAGGCTCAATTCCCACCTCAGGTGACTGTTTGTGTGAAGTTTGCACATTCTCCCCATGTCTGCGTGAGTTTCCTCCCACAATCCAAAGATGTGCAGGCTAGGTCAATTGGCCATGCTAAATTGCCCATAGTGTTAGGTACATGATTCCTGATGAAGGGCTTTTGCCCGAAACATCAATTTTCCTGCTCCTCGGATGACGCCTGACCTACTGTGCTTTTCCAGCACCACTCTAATCTAACTCTGATTTCCAGCATCTGCAGTCCTCACTTTTGTCTGTTATGAGCTGTCTGGGGAAGTGGTAAAAGCAACTATGTTTAAGAGGCATTTAGTCAGACACATGAAAAGGAAGGGATTTGAGGATTATGGACCATGGGCAGGCAGATGGAATTAAATTAGAATGGCATTGTGGTTGCCATAGATACGGTGCACAAAGGGCCTGTTCCTGTGCCGTACTATTCTATGTTCAGCTCTGCTCTTATGCAGATGGAAGCACACTTTTTAAGTAATCAATCCACACAAAATATTTAGGTCAGACAACCAAAAGCTTGGGTTTGAGAGTTGGAAAGGTTCAGAGAGTGAATTCCAGACACTGAGTATTTGACAGTTAAAGGTGCGGCCATTCACACTGAAGCAAATAAAATTAGAAGCATACAAGTGGCCAGAGTTGGAGAAATCCAAATATCACTAACAATTGGAGCAGTTTATAGAGCTGAGCAGGAAAGGCATGGTGGAATTCAAAAACAAGAATGAGTAATTCACTTTCAAAGTGTTAACCAACCTAGAGCTAATGCAGAACAGCAAATGCAGAGATGATGAGCAAACAGGACCTTCTGTCAGTTATGATTGCAGCTAGCAGTCTTGAAATGAGCTTGAATTTCTGTGAGGGAAAATGAAAGCCTGACCAAGAATGCTTTGCAGTAGTCCAAAGGTAAGAGGTATGGATCAGCAGTTGAAGCAGATGCAATAATTGTACATAACATATCATTTGGAATTTGGATTTTTAAACTGAGATTTCAATTCCTATTGTAAGAAATAGAAAAGCAAGAGAGTGTATGTGCAGAAAAGGGGGACAAGGAAAATATCAGCTAAGCAAGCATTAGGGAAATGTATCTTTATCTTTAATGTATAATTATGGATAATTGAGTACTAACTTTAGTGCAGAACTATTAAAGCAAATAAGTTCTTTCGTCATAATGTTTTAAATAATAGTCTCAGCAAAATAGCTGAGATAGCTGAAACGCATAAATTAGGCACGAAAAAGATACATTGTTAAAACGTATGTTCACGAATGGAATGTACCTATGGACAATGGAAGATGTTACAAGCAAAGTAAAAAGAACATCAAGATACAAGCTTAGCCTTATGTCAGCACTTACAGAGCGAAAGGTTCTCAACTTGGAGAGAAGGGGGCAATAAGGGCGGAGCACAGCTGGACAGTGGCAGAATACTAAGAAAGATTGGGTAATGTAGGAGTCGGGAGAGATGACCTCACACAGCTCAAAAGTATAACTGTGTACTAGTTTGAATGTTCATTGCTCATTTGCTTCTGCATTTGGTGCCCTTTCTTGCAAGATCGTAGAATAAATTGTCTTGTTTCCAGTTTTGGTGGTCTCATCTAAATTTTATTAAACTTGCTTCTAACAGATTTGGGGACTCGTCCGGGATCCCAAGCTTCAGTCGCTCGGCATTTTTGGGAAAACGGAGAAGGTGCACCTTGCTGATTTCGGCGGTCTCTAGTTTCCCTCCTTGCCGCAGCGACTTTGGGCGAGCGTGATCCAGACTGAGAACCCTGGAAACAAGACGGGCAGACACGGCGGGTTCGGTCGGGTGACTCTTGTGTACACAAGACCCGGGTAAGAAAGGTCTTAAAAGATTTATCCAGGCGACCGGGGTAGGCAGCGGTATTTGCTGCCAGTCAGATATGTCCGGGGAACTGGGGTTCTGGTCCACCAGGGTAGGTGAATCCAGTCGACCAGAGTAGGCTACAGTAATTGCTGCCAGTTGGATATATCCGGGGAATCACTGCGGGACAGGACGCGCTGCAGTATATCTGGGGACCCGGGGAACCGGGGTTCTGGGCGACCGGGTTAGGCGAATCTGGTCGACCAGTGTAGGCAACAGTAATTGCTGCCAGTTGGATATACTGCAGGACAGGGCGCATGGTATATCCGGGGAACCGGGGTTCTGGGCGACCGGGTTAGGCGAATCCGGTCGACCAGGGTGGGCAACAGTAATTGCTACCAGTTGGATATATTGCAGGACAGGGCACGCTGACACGCAGTGGAAGGTTTGGTCGAGTAAGCGACCGGGATAGGCAACGGTAGTGGTTGCCAGGTATTGCCGTGGTACAGGGCGTGCTGATTCGACCAAGTAACTCTTGTGCACAGACCAAGGTAAGAAAATGGACCTTTAAGTATTGCCTTGGTGGTCGGGGACGTACGAGAAGTACAGGACATACGAGAAATACGGGGAAATTGGCAACATATAAAATAAAGTATTTAATTGGCTAGATTAATCTGATGAGTAAGGTGTCTACCTGATTCGATCACCCAGCCTTAGATCAGTTGTTAAGAGGGGAAATCTCCCACATGAATGTCAGGACCCTGAAGTGGGTGTGGAAGAAGGTGACACCGGACCTCAGTAAGGTTAACTAAATTACATAAAGAAATGGCCGAGTATTGAAATGGAGAATAAAAATAGTGATTTAAATTTAGAAGGAGACATTGGAGGGACGTCCGAGGACCACATCCCAATGGACAGTCTTTTAGGAAAAATGTTAAGTAATTGGAAGTACAATCCTCTGACGCGAGGAAAGGATAAAAAAGAAATGATAAACTTTTGTTGTTTTGTCTGGACGAAGGAAAACATTAAAACTCCAAGTATATTTTGGTCTCAGTATAGGTCAGATGAAGATTGGCTATGTCAAGATTTAAATAAAAATGTAAATGAGAAGCAAAAATACTCCCATAAAGAATTTGACTATGCCGCCTGTTGGATAGGGAGTCCGAAAATCCTTGTTTTTAAAAAGTCAGAAGAAGGTGATGAGGAAACAAAGGTTTCCCGTTGGGATCATTTGTCAAGTTTACCCCCCACCCTTACGACAACAACAGTAATGGTCTGTTGTCGTCTTTTCCCTCTCCCACAGCGCCCTCCCCAGTACAAGAACTTGAAAAAGGTCCGGGGGAAGATTAAGATTAGATCAGCAGTGAAAAGGAGGGAAGAGGGGGACAGAGGCGGGGCAGCAGCACAAATATATCCCCTTAGAGAAGTACCCGTTGGTAACGGCGAAATCGGATATGTCAATGCACCACTAACTAGCAGTGAAGTTAGTTTCTTTAAAAAAAATGAAAAGTTTGATTGAAGATCCCATAGGATTGGCGGAACAGTTGGACCAATTCTTGGGGCCAAATTTGTATACATGGGGCGAGCTGATGAGCATTCTGGGGATGATATTCTCAGGGGAAGAAAGGGGTATGATCAGAAGAGCTGCCCTGAGGGAATGGGAAAAGAGACACCCGGTGGGTGAAGGAGTAATACCAGCAGAAAACAAATTTCCCAATGTGGACCCTTGTTGGCAGGGCATGGATGAACACGATAGAGGAGAAATGAGAGACTTTCGAGAAATGAGAGACTTTCGAGAAATGGTAATTTTGGGTATTAGAGAAGCAGAACCTAAATCTCAGAATTTTTTTAAAGCCATTGAAGTAAGAAAGGAGAAGGAGGAAGCCCCGTCAGCCTTTTTACAGAGACTAAAAGAAGCCACTAGAAAATATTCAGGAATAAATCCCGATGATCCGGTAGCACAGGGACTCTTCAAGGTCCAGTTTGTGACTAAATCATGGCCGGATATACAAAAGAAGTTACGGAAATTAGAAGGATGGAGTGAAAAACAGATGGAAGATTTGTTACGTAAGGCACAGAAAGTGTATGTGAAAAGAGAAGACGAGAAACAAAAACAGAAAGCTAAAATAATGATTGCAGCGGTTGAGGAAATTACGGCGAGAAAGTTAGAATCAGAGAACAACAGGGGAGAACAAGAGAGACAGAGAACAGATGGTAGGGGAAGAAAGCAACTGGCAGGATGTTATTACTGTGGAAAAACAGGACATTTTAAAAGGCAATGTCCAAAGTTAGGACGACAAAGAGAAGCAGTATCATTGATGACTTTTGATGAAGAATAGGGGAGTCAGGGGTTCCTTCCTCCTCAGACCCACCGGGAACCCTTGATAAATCTAAAGGTGGGACCTGAAGGGGAGGAGGCAGTGTTTTTAGTAGATACGGGAGTGGCGCGGTCATCCCTAAGTTTTAGACCTAGCGGTGTTAAATTAACTAATAAGAGTCTCAGAGTTTCTGGAGTAAAAGGCGAAGGATTCTTAGCGCCCATTTTCGAGCCGACCCTAATAAGGGGAAATAATGAAGAAGTGACGGGACAACTACTATATATTCCTGATGTTGGAAGCAATCTCTTGGATAGGGATTTAATAATTTTGCTAAACTTGAAGATTGGAGTAGAGAATAGTTCAATAACTGTAACAATAAATAAACTAACGACCAGTGATGAAGAGCAGATAAACCCTAACGTGTGGGCAAGAACCGGGAACACGGGTCATTTAAACGTTAATCCCATCGTAATTACACTGTCCCAAGAGAATAAAACAGTAAGGCCAAAACAATATCCAGTTTCATTAGAGGGGCGCAAGGGTTTACAAATGGTAATAGACTCTCTAGTAAAAGAAGGGCTATTAGAACCATGTATGTCATCCTTTAATACCCCAATACTACCTGTCCGGAAACCAGATGGAACTTACCGACTGGTACAAGATCTCAGATTAGTGAACCGACTGGTCCGGACACGGCACCCAGTGGTGCCCAATCCATACACCCTTTTTAGTTGGATTCCGTGTAACCACCACTGGTTTAGTGTAATAGATTAAAAGATGCATTCTGGGCTTGTCCCTTAGCCCCAGAGAGCTGCAACATGTTCGCTTTTGAATGGGAAAACCCATACACAGGCAGAAAACAACAGTTCCAATGGACAGTACTTCCCCAGGGATTCACAGAATCACCTAACTTATTCAGGCAAGTACTGGAACAAGTCCTAGAACGATATAAAATGCCCCGGGAGACGTCACTGTTGCAATATGTGGATGATCTACTTGAGTCAGGACAAAAGAGAAATGATGTAAGTTCGGCCACCAATGGATTGTTGAATTTCCTAGAGCGACAGGGTTTAAGAGTATCTAGGAATAAATTGCAATTTGCAGAAAAAGAGGTGAAATACTTAGGACACCTTATTAGCAAGGGAACTAGACGTATTAACCCCGAAAGAATTCGAGGGATAGTAGAACTGCCTCTCCCAAACACCAAACGAGAATTACAAAAGTTCCTGGGGCTGATGGGTTATTGCAGATTATGGATAGAAGCCTATGCCCAGAAAACAAAGAGGTTATATTACAAACTGACAGAATCAGAACATGAAGGACTGTACTGGACAGAAGAGGAAAAGGAAGGGTTACATGAGTTGAAGCATAGTCTAACACAAGCTCCAGTATTGGCCCTCCTTTCCCTCGAGAAACCATTTCACCTTTTTGTGACAGTAAACAATGGAGCAGCCTTAGGAGTGTTAACCCAGAAAGGAGGGGGAAAGAAACAGCCCATAGCCTTCCTGTCCAAAATCCTGAACCCTGTTTCAAGGGGATGGCCTGAATGTATACAGGCAGTTGCAGCAACTGCCATATTGTTAGAAGAAAGCCGGAAACTTACTTTTGGAGGAGCTCTAGTAGTTAGCACTCCCCATCAAGTCAGAACTGTGTTAAACCAAAAAGCAGGAAGATGGTTGACAGATTCACGAATTCTAAAATACGAGGCCATCCTGATGGAGAAAGATGACCTAGTGTTAGCAATGGATACCTGTCTAAACCCAGCTTTCTTTGGAAGGGAGAACCTCTTGACAGAGCTGAAAATGTGTTGCTGGAAAAAGTGCAGCAGGTCAGGCAGCATTCAAGGAGCAGGAGAATCGACGTTTCGGGCATAAGCCTCTTGACCTCATGAGCCTTCAGGACCTCTTGACAAACAAGAATTAGAGCACGACTGTTTAGATATCATAGAATATCAAACCAAAATTAGACAGGATCTGAGAGATCTACCTTTTCATGACGGAGATAGATTGTTTTTAGATGGGTCATCGAGATTAGTGGAAGAAAAAAGACACAATGGATATGCAGTAGTGGACGGTAACAAAAACCAAACAGTGGAGGCAGACCTGCTGCCCAGCACATGGTCAGCCCAGACCTGTGAATTGTACGCATTAAACCAAGCTTTAAAACACTTAGAAAAACAGGATGGGACAATTTACACTGACTCCAAGTATGCCTATGGGGCAGTCCATACCTTCGGGAAGATATGGCAAGGACAGGGACTGATCAATAGTCGAGGAAAAGAATTAATACATGAAGAGCTAATAGCACAAGTATTGAAAAGTTTGAAATTACCCCGGAAAATAGCTATAGTCCATGTACCTGGACACCAGAAGGGGAACACTCTAGAAGCAAAGGGAAACCGGCTAGCAGATGAGATAGCCAAAGAGGCAGCTATGAACCATACAGTAATAAGGATACAGATTCTTACACCCTTAGTTGACTCTTCTCCCGTGAACCCCATATACACAGAAGAAGAGGAAAAAGAGTTCCAAGAAATAGGAGCCCCTAAGACAACTGAAGGAAAGTGGATCCTCCCGGATGGGAGGGAATTACTGAGTAAATCAGTCATGAGAAACATCTTAGCCACCGTACACCAGGGTAGTCATTGGGGTTCCCAAGCCATGTGTGACACAGTATTAAGAAAATATGGATGTAAGGGAATATATACGTTGGCGAAACAGATATGTGCAGGTTGTATAACTTGTCAAAAGATCAATAAGAAAATGGCAAGGGAAGAGCTCAAAGGAGGAAGAAACCCAGGGTTGAGACCCTTCCAAAGTATACAGGTGGATTACACCTAACCACCCCCAGTGGGAAAACAAAAGTGCCTGTTAGTACTAGTAGACCATTTAACCGGGTGGGTGGAAGCTTTCCCAATGTCATCAGCCACCTCAAAAGGAGTGGTGAAAACCCTCCTCGAACATAATCATCCCACGATATGGAATAGTGGAAAATATAAGCTCAGACCAAGGTAACCATTTCACTTCTAATATCTTGCAAGAAGTAATGGCAAGATTAGAAATCTCTTGGGAGTTCCACACTTCTTAGCACCCACATTCCTCTGGGCGGGTGGAACGAATGAATCAGACCATAAACAAGCAATTATCTAAACTAGTCCTAGAGACGCGGTTACCATGGACCAAATGTTTACCTATTGTGCAATTACGCATTCGGACTGCTCCAAGGCGCGATATCGGCCTTTCTCCTTATGAAATGATGTTTGGGCTACCATTTCTTGGAGGGAAAGGAGAAGTGCCTACAGCTGAGTTTAATGATAAGTTTTTGAAAAATTATATTGTAGTACTTGGCTCTTCATTATTTATTCTTAGAAATAAAGGCTTGTTGGTACATACATCGCCGCTCGAATTTGCAGCACACCGTATACAGCCGGGTGATTGGGTCCTGATCAAGATTTGGAAAGATACCAAACTCCACCCGAGTTTGGACCATTCCTAACCCTCCTGACTACTGAGACAGCTATCCGAACTGCTGAGAAAGGGTGGAGTCATCACACTCGCGTCAAGGGTCCTGTGAACACCCCATTGGCGGAGAGGCACGCTCATCCTACAGACAACTCTGAAAGTTACGCTGAGAAAGAAGGAATGAACTGAGATAAACGACTCTTTCACTCTTTTAACGTTTGATAATATATATATTGTTATTAATTGTAAGGGCTGTGTGGACTCACCTCTCCCTGGCACCTAAAAGATTAAGACAGATAGACAGGACGGTAGGCAGGTGTCAGAGATGGGCGGGTACTGGTATAGTATTGTGACGTTAGTAGTACTAACTGTTCAAGGAAGCGGGAAAAATCACTTCACTACACTATGCCAAAATTATGTTAAACGAGAGGGACTTGCCGACTGTTGGGTCTGTGCAGAAGTCCCATACCATGGCGAATCTGGAATCCCCACCTCGGTAATACCGCTCACCAAAAGAGAAGTGTACGATCTACAACAATTTGACTCGGGCTCAAATGATACAATGTGGAGATCTGACAGGGGTGAATATAACTTTGCGAGATGGTTCCCCAGACCAGCCCCGAAAACTCTGGGTGGTATCGATAGCCTTAGAATTTCCCCACCGAAAGGAGCAGTGAATACCACCTGTTTTTGTAATCAGAATGACGCCGCACCTTTCCAATTAGGAAGATCATCTTGCATCTATACCAGCCAAGCTACGGCCACGACCACTCCTCGAATATTAAATGGAACATATTGAGTATGCGGTCTGAAGGCTATCCATTTATTCCCGGGGAAAAATATATTCGCATGACTGAATGTGTAGAAATACATGCATGTTATGAAATTGATGAGACACTGCCTCAAGACCAGAAAGGCTGGAGTGGCTGCTGTTACCTCGCTTATATAATCCCTCACCTCTGAATAGAAAAACATGAGCCCAACCTGAGAAAGGATGGGGGAATAAGACATAAGATCCAAGAGGTCTCTGAAGGAGACCGTTTGTTGTGGACACTATTCCCAAACTACGGCACTACAAGGGCAGGGGTGGAAATACAGAAACTGGCGGCTGCCATCGAAAATTTAATTAATTATATCACTGGCGCGATGGGAGAAACTCAATCCCAGATATCGGCCATAACCACCGAAATGATTGCCACAAGACTGACAGCTTTACAGAATCGAATGGCTTTAGACTATCTTTTGGCCGAAAAAGGGGGAACCTGTGCTCTGATTGGTAAGGAATGCTGCACCTTCATCCCAGACACCTCTTCCATAGTGGAAGATAAGGCGGAAATAATAAACAAAAAGATAAGCAATCTAAGAGAAATTGGGGATGAACTCCGAAAAGACGAAGGATGGGGATGGGGTGACTGGAGACTGACCGGTTGGGGAAAATGGTTAGTTAATTTAGGCATTTATGTATTACTAATAATTGTAGATCCACTGATAGGATTTAATGTGTTAAAGTGGATAATGACTAAGTTGGTAATGTCTTTGGGAGGACAACAATCAATAATGGTCATGACGATAGCACAAGCGCAAAAAAGAGAGAGTAGAGATTACTCCTAGAGTTTGAGAAAGACAGACTTAGAAGGACAGAAATGGCAAGATTGTGAACCTCTGCACCATAGACTGAAAAGAGGGCAGAAAATAAAATTGCAAAAACAACAAATGGTAAAAAAAAAGAAATGGGGGAATTGTAAGAAATAGGGAAGTGTGTTGTTTTTGCAGAAATGGAAAAGCAAGAGAGTGTATGTGCAGAGAAGGGGGACAAGGAAAATATCAGCTAGGCAAACATTAGGGAAATGTATCTTTATCTTTAATGTATAATTATGGATAATTGAGTACTAACTTTAGTGCAGAACTATTAAAGCAAATAATTTCTTTCATCATAATGTTTTAAATAATAGTCTCAGCAAAATAGCTGAGATAGCTGAAACGCATAAACTAAGCACGATAAAAGATACATTGTTAAAACATATGTTCACGAATGGAATGTACCTATGGACAATGGAAGATGTTACAAGCAAAGTAAAAGGAACATCAAGATACAAGCTTAGCCTTATGTCAGCACTTACAGAGGGAAAGGTTGCCAACTTGGAGAGAAGGGGGCAATAAGGGCAGAGCACAGCTGGACAGTGGCAGAATACTAAGAAAGATTGGGTAATGTAGAAGTCGGGAGAGATGACCTCACGCAGTTCAAAAGTATAACTCTGTACTAGTTTGAATGTTCATTGCTCATTTGCTTCTGCATTTGATGCCCTTTCTTGCAAAATCGTAGAATAAATTGTCTTGTTTCCAGTTTTGGTGGTCTCGTCTAAATTTTATTAAACTTGTTTCTAACACTATTCCTAAAGGTAAACATTATTTTTAAAGATGTCAAAAAATCTTCAGAACAGCAAAGTATATACATAATTTCCAAATGTGAGACTTCAATAATGTGCTCAGGAGGACACCTGCAGTATTAATTCATGAAGTGCTTACAAAACGGAACTTTTATGACCTACTAAGAAAAAAAGATGGGATGTTTCTTAGTTCAGTTCCAAATAGGATTTCAGTTAAGTAGAATAGTTTCACTTAAGTGGAAGGGTTTTAATTTGTGAAGTCTCCAACCTCTTAGAACTAGAACGAAAGTTGGCTATCAGCGATGGAAAGAAGTTTTTGGCCGTTAAAACTGAAAAGTGTCAGTTAAGTAAGAACTACATAGTTTGAATAGGAGTGATGCAACATTGGGATTGAGTCTCTAAAAAGGATATTGCTGGGGCAAAGATTGAATTATTTATTTTTCTTATCATAATATGTTATTTCTAAACCGTATATATAGCCTTGTTTGCTACTTTTCCTCTTTGCGTAATAAACCTGTGTTCTTTTATCAAAGAATATTAAGGCAGCCTTGTGTGGATATATTCAGTGACTAATCTCCATGATATCTAAGTACAATAATTACATTTGTGACCTATTAAGTATACTCTGGGA
The DNA here is from genome assembly GCF_004010195.1 of Chiloscyllium plagiosum. Classification (NCBI taxonomy): domain Eukaryota; kingdom Metazoa; phylum Chordata; class Chondrichthyes; order Orectolobiformes; family Hemiscylliidae; genus Chiloscyllium; species Chiloscyllium plagiosum. Next base: position 28,214,666 of record NC_057724.1, read on the forward strand.
TCTGAATTATCCACTATTACCCACAGCTGGGATCAGAACAAAATGGAGGCTCTTGGCAGAATGGAATTCCATTGAAGAAGGACCTACAAACCTTTTAAAGTAATGAATACCTGAAGGTATCAGACATAAAAACAAGAATTGCTGTCAAGTATATTAAATAAGCTGGACTTCCAAATGGCTTTAAATGTTGGTAAGACAAGAAATGGAAGACTATGTTATTTGAAACATTGGACAGCATAGAATTAGTAAATAACTTGAAGCTCAAAACAAAAACAAGATCTTAAAAAGATGGGACGCCCTTCAAGTGATTACCTAAAATTAACTTAAAAAGAGGGCAGTTGAAATTGAGATGTTATTGCTAGAATTAGCTAAGATATAGTTAGAAACAAAAAACTGTCAGAGGAAGAAAGAGAAAAGGAAGTTAAAACTTAAATTGGAATGAAAAGAGAAGTACAATGGAAAGAGAATAAAAGAACAATAGAAAAGAGGGAGAAAGGAAGAGAATTGAAGATACGAAAGCTTGAATTGAAAAGATGAGAAAGAGACACAAAAAGCAATGGAAAGGAAAATTAATTAACAACATGACTCCACTGAAGAAAACATTATAAGTAAAGGATGAATGAAGAGGTGATAGCGGATGTGGATTATTCTGTTTCCAACAAGGAACTATTTATCTAGAAATCATTTGTTAGTGTGTAAATTTACTTAAGTTGAAGTTGAAAAATATTTCACCTCATTTGAAAAAATAGCTGGGAAGTGGCCAAAAATGTTTAAACATAGTCTTCACTCAGCTTTAGACATATTTGAAATTTACATTGACAACTCTGAAGAGACTTACTTATATTGACCTTAATCCTGTCATTTTAATGTTACAACCATACAATTTACAAAACAGTCATATCTCTGGCAAGTACAAAGCTGCAACAGCTTCTTTGTCATTAAGAAAAATAACTGAAATTGAATGAAATGATCAAAATGGGCTTGTATAGAGAATAATTGTTATGGAAGTTCTTACATTTAATGTAAGTATATGACTGAATTTCAAATAGAAAATAGTGGCAAGGAGAAGTTTTAATATAATGTAGACTTTTAAGTGATTATATCTCTTCTTTTGCATAATAAATTATACTTTTTTGTTAAAGAATGTTGGCAGTCTCACAGTTATCAACAAAAAACCCTAAAATTCTAATCCATCAAGCAAGGCTTCAATCTAGGCTCCAACTTATCCAGTATTTGCATCAGCTGGGATCATAACACAGAGTCTAGATAGAGTGGTGCTAGAAAAGCACAGCAGGTCAGGCAGCATCCAAGGAGCAGGAAAATCGACGTTTCGGGCAAAAGCTCTTCATCAGGAATAGAGGCAGGGTGCCTGCAGAGTGGAGAGATAAATGAGAGGGGGTGGGGTGGGGAGCAAGTAGCATAGAGTACAGTAGGTGAGTGGGGGTGGGGATGGATGCAGCCCTCCACTCCTTCTGCTCCAATCCCAACCTCACCATCAAACCAGCAGATAAACGGGGTGCAGTGGTAGTTTGGTGCACTGACCTCTACACCGCTGAACCAGACGCCAACCCGAAGACACCTCCTCCTACCGCTACCTTGACCATGACCCCACCCCCCATCACCAAACCGTCATCTCCCAGACCATACAGAACCTCATCACCTCAGGGGATCTCCCACCCACAGCTTCCAACCTCATAGTCTGGGAACCCCGCACTGCCTGTTTCTACCTCCTTCCCAAGATCCACAAGCCTGACCACCCTGGCCTACCCATTGTCTCAGGATGCTCCTGCCCCACCGAACTCATCTCTGCCCACCTTGATACTGTCCTATCCCCCCCAGTCCAGGAACTCCCCACATATGTTCGAGACACCACCCACGCCCTCCACCTCCTCCAAGAGTTCCGTTTCCCCGGCCCCCATCACCTCATCTTCACCATGGATATGCAATCCTTCTACACCTCCATCCGCCATGACCAGGGCCTCCAAGCTTTCCGTTTCTTCCTGTCCCAACATCCCCAACAGTACCCTTCCACTGACACTCTCATTCGATTGGCTGAACTGGTCCTCACCCTTAACAATTTCCCCTTCGAATCCTCCCACTTCCACCAGACCAAACGGGTAGCCATGGGCACCTGTATGGGCCCCAGCTATGCCTGTCTCTTTGTTGGCTACGCAGAAGAGTCCATACATTGGTACCGCTCCCCACCTCTTCCTCTGCTACATTGATGACTACATTGGTGCCACCTTGTGCTCTCGTGAGGAGGTTGAGCAATTCATCAACTTCACCAACACATTCCTCCCCGACCTTAAATTCACCTGGACCATCTCTGACACCTCCCTACCCTTCCTGGACCTCTCCATTTCCATTAATGACGACCGACTTGACACTGACATTTTTTACAACCCCACTGACTCCCACAGCTACCTGGATTACAACTCTTCTCACCCTACCTCCTGCAAAAATGACATCCCGTATTCCCGATTCCTCCGCCTCCACCGTATCTGCTCCCAGGAGGACCAGTTCCACCACAGAACACACCAGATGGCCTCCTTCTTTAGAGACCGCAATTTCCCTTCCCACGTGGTTAAAGATGCCCTCCAACGCATCTC
>NC_057724.1:28217893-28220931 GCF_004010195.1 Chiloscyllium plagiosum
TCCCCACCCCCACTCACCTATTGTACATTATGCTACTTTCTCCCCACCTCCAACCCCCCCCCTCTCATTTATCTCTCCACTCTGCAGACACCCTGTCTCTATTCCTGATGAAGGGCTTTTGCCCGAAATGTCGATTTTCCTGCTCCTTGGATGCTGCCTGACCTCCTGTGTTTTTCCAGCACCACTCTAATCTAGACTCTGGTTCCCAGCATCTGCAGTCCTTGTTTTCACCTGGGATCATAACAGAGGCCAGTCTAGCAATGTTACAAAATTGGAAGTAGGGTATTATGTGGAATCCTGTCACATAACCTGAACTATGGAATCATTACCATTGGAAAACATGAAAGCCAAACTTTGAAATGTTGAACACAATCAAAATACACTTGTTTTAATACAGAATTTGTTCAGTCTCTGCATACTAGACAAATTCTGACTTTGTATCACCAGACATCATTCACAATTATATTAGTTAGAAAGGAATTACACCAAAATCCAGTCCACTTTGTGGACTCCGGATCAGGCTGTTTTCCCAATAATTCTGCACTGTCATTTCATATTCTTCGGTGTTAAGTGCAAGAATAGGCAAATCAGCTTCTTCTCCTTCTCAACCAGAGTTCTATCTCTCCCTGTTGGCAAGTGTCATTCCTTCATAACTACAAATTCACACCAAATCATAGGCATTTTTATCAATAAACATCAAGCTAAACCTTTTAGATTTTTGGTAGTGATTAATTCCCAGATATTTGGAAACTAGAAATCAAACAGTTTCACCAGATGTTCAATACTCTCTAGCTGACATCCCCCTTGGAGACAGCATATTACAGCTGGGCTCACTTTTGTACCAGAAACTGGCCTCTGCTGGGAAATAGATTTTGATTTTTCCAAGTTGTAAATTGATATGGAAATAGGTTTTCTGTTCAACTAGAGCGGGTGGAGGTAGGAACTGGGATAGGCTGCAGATATTCAAAGAAGCCATCACTGGAACTATTATCCTTAAGGAGAATTTGTGCTAAAGCCTACCACCAATGAGGGATCCTGTCCCAAAGTACCACAGGCCATCTCATCATATCATAGGGCATTTCTCTGTTCAATGTCATCTCCCCCACCCCCAAAGCCTTTTTTAACTTTTTGTTAAACTGTTCCTTTCCAGTCTCCTAACTGATTCAGCTGCAACAGCCCTGTGTATCAAATTCCATAGATTCAAAACTGGGTGAATTCCTCATTTCCTAAACATGCAACCTTTATTTAAAGATTATGCCCCCGATTTCTTTGATAAGGAGAAACAACCTTTCCACACCTACCTGTCAAGTTCCTTAAAAATCATATATGTTTCATTTAGGTTGCCTTGCATTCTTCTATTCTGACAAGTACAGGTCCAACCCACTTAACCTCTCCTCATATGAGTATCCTTCCTTACCTGGTGTCAGCATGGTGAATCCTCTCTGGACTGCCTCCAATATCAACTAGGAGAAAGTGAGGACTACAGATGCTGGAGATTAGAGTCGAGAATGCGATGCTGGAAAAACACAGCAACTCAGGCAGCATCCGAGGAGCAGGAAAAGTCGATGTTTCAGACATACGTTTTAGGGATGCCTACTTTGAAGTTCTCCTCCTCTCTCTACAAGGATCTCAGCAAGTCTCTCTCTCTCTCTCAATGCAACCCCCAGGATTCCTGATAAAAGGCTTATGCCCAAAACATCGATTCTCCTGCTCCTCAGATGCTTGTCTGACCTGCTGTGCTTTTCGAGCACCGCTCTCGACTGCCTCCAATAGCAGTGTATCTTCCCTTAGACTGGGAACCCAAAACAGTTCATAATAATCCAGCCCAGGTCTGACTATCATCTTGCATATAGAGGAACCTCGATTATCCAGCATTCAATTATCCGAATTTTGGATTATACGGCAATAACACAAGGTCCCGATGCTTGGCTAAACTGTGTTATCTGGCATTTGATTATTCAAACAAATACTCTCTGCCTGTGTCATTCAGATAATCGAGGTTCTTCTGTGGTTTTAGCAAAACTTGCCTTTCATATTGCATTGCCTTTGAAGTAAAAGCCAACATTCCATTTTCTTTTTTCTCATTGAACTTGGACTTTAGCTTTTTTGTGATTCAAGGATAAGCACTCTCAAATCCCACTTCTGCAATCTTTCTCCAATTAAATTATATTCATTTCCTCTATTCTTCCTGCTGAAGTGTGGCTTGAAGTGTGTATACTTCAATGCAAGAAGTATACGAAATAAGCTAGGTGAACTTGCAGCGTGGGTTGGTACCTGGGACTTCGATGTTGTGGCTATTACGGAGACATGGCTAGAACAGTGGTTAGCACTGCTGCCTCACAGCGCCAGAGACCCGGGTTCAATTCCCGCCTCAGGCGACTGACTGTGTGGAGTTTGCACGTTCTCCCCGTGTCTGCGTGGGTTTCCTCCGGGTGCTCCGGTTTCCTCCCACATCACAAAGATGTGCAGGGTCAGGTGAATTGGCCATACTAAATTGCCCGTAGTGTTAGGTAAAGGGTAAATGTAGGGGTATGGGTGGGTTTCGCTTCGGCGGGTCGGTGTGGACTTGTTGGGCCGAAGGGCCTGTTTCTACACTGTAATCTAATCTAATCTAATCACAGTCACTGAAAAAACAGACTCAGTTAACCCCTTCCTTACAAAACTTTTCATATCATAATAAACGTGAGCATTTTCACAGTTTACATGGAATGGATGAGAGTTTCTGACGGATGGACCATAAATCTTTCAACGTTTTTAATCACGTTTCCTTGTATGTGAGATTATTGCCGTAACACTGCAGGGTTGTATATGTCCCACGCTGTTTATAAAAGGAGACGGGGATAAAATAACCAAGCATCTACAAAAACTGACTGCTGGGGCAATTTCTAGAGACTTTAACCCAAGGTACGATATAATTGCTAAATGACGTTGTGTGAAGATACTCTTGGGTAAAAGTGCCCAGTTACCACATCCTTTCATAACTTTGAGACAACGCATTGCGACTGCTCTCAGGAACGGGAAAGCAATTCTCTCCCAAT
>NC_057724.1:28222403-28250020 GCF_004010195.1 Chiloscyllium plagiosum
TTTGAAAAGGTGACGAAGGGGGTTGATGAGGGGAAAGCGGTAGATGTGGTATATATGGATTTTAGTAAGGCGTTTGATAAGGTTCCCCATGGTAGGCTATTGCAGAAAATACGGAGATATGGCATTGAGGGTGGGTTGGAGGTTTGGATTAGGAATTGGCTGGATGGAAGAAGACAGAGGGTAGTAGTTGATGGCAAAGGTTCATCTTGGAGTGCTGTCACTAGCGGTGTTCCGCAAGGATCTGTTTTGGGACCATTGCTGTTTGTCATTTTTATAAATGACCTGGAAGAGGGGTTAGAAGGTTGGGTGAGCAAGTTTGCGGATGATACGAAAGTCGGAGGAGTTGTTGACAGTGAGGAAGGATGTGGCAGGTTACAGCAGGATATAGAGAAGCTGCAGAGCTGGGTAGAAAGGTGGCAAATGGAATTCAATGTAGCTAAGTGTGATGTGATTCACTTTGGGAAGAATAACAAAAAGATGGGGTACTGGGCTAATGGTCGGATACTTGGTAGTGTGGATGAGCAGAGGGATCTTGGTGTCCATGTACACAGATCTCTGAAAGTTGCCACCCAGGTAAATAGTGCGGTGAGGGAGGCATATGGCGTACTGGCTTTTATTGGTAGTGGAATTGAGTTCCGGAGTCCTGGGGTCATGTTGCAGTTGTATAAGACTCTGGTGCGGCCGCATCTGGAATATTGTGTGCAGTTTTGGTCGCCATACTATAGGAAGGATGTGGAGGCACTGGAACGGGTGCAGTGGAGGTTTACCAGGATGTTGCCTGGTATGGAAGGAAGATCGTATGAGGAAAGACTGAGACACTTGGGGCTGTTTTCATTAGAGAAAAGAAGGTTTAGGGGTGACTTGATTGAGGTGTACAAGATGATTAGGGGGTTAGATAGGGTTGACAGTGTGAACCTTTTCCCGCGTATGGAGTCGGGTATTACAAGGGGGCATAGCTTTAAATTAAGGGGGGGTAGATATAGGACTGAAGTTAGGGGTAGGTTCTTCACTCAGCGAGTCGTAAGTTCATGGAATGCCCTGCCAGTAGCAGTGGTGGACTCTCCCTCTTTATGGGCATTTAAGCGGGCATTGGATAGGTATATGGAGGATAGTGGGTTAGTATAGGTTAGGTGGGCTTGGATCGGCGCAACATCGAGGGCCAAAGGGCCTGTACTGCGCTGTATTGTTCTATGTTCTATGTTCTATGAAGTGCATAACCTCATCTCCATGTTGTATTTCACTTGCCAAGCTTTTTGTTTTGCACCCATTTTTTAAAAATATATATTTATTGGAAAAATAGATTTTTTAATATTACAAGTACAAAACAATGCAATTCAAAACTACACAAGAAAAAGTTAAAAAAAAACCCAACCAACCAACCAACTGGCTATTTAACTAACTAAATAAATAATGACCAACAACAAACTAATAAATAGTAATAACTCAGCCCAGGCAAACAAAACACTCATACACTCACAGTTCCTCCTTTCTAGATATTGGACTAGTAAAACACAATTGTTATGGCTATATAAAAGCCCTTATTAGTGTGGCAGATAAATCTGTGTCCAGGTATTCCAAAACAGGCTGCCATGTCTTATAAAAATTCTCAGTTTTGTGGTGTACCATATTTGTGAGTAAATCCAGGGGAATATGCTCCATAACAACCTTCCATCAACCCGACAGGCTCAGGAGGGTTTTTGGATATCCAACTTAGCAAGATATTCTTTGTTGCACAGAACGTGTCTATAGCGTGTCTACAGGGAATACAGTGGGCAGGCCCAAAAGGAGAGAGATAGGGTCCTTCTCCACCCTTACACCCAAAATCCTCTCCATTGCACCCCCAACAGCACTCCAATACGTTTGAAGCCTATCGCAAGACCAAAGATAATGGGTAAGAGTGCCTGTACAGACCTTGCACTTGGGACATGCTGAAGATACCCCTGGTTTAAATTTTGACATTGGTCCGGGGCTAAGTGGACCCCGTGGAGAATCTTCAACTGCAAAGCATGGGTCCTATTGCAAATTGATATCTTGCTTGCATTCTCCCAAATATGCCTCTGAGGAAACTTCAACACTTATTTCTCTCTTCCACGCCCTGCAGAGTCGATCAAACTCATCTGAGGTGGCACCCCCCAAATTGATGATATAAAGTACTGACAGAAAGTGTACTCTTAGCCCTTAGCACATCCCTCTCTATGTTGGATTTGTAGAGATCAGTCAAAAGTGTGGTCTTTTTTTGAATAAAATCCCTAACTTGAAAAAAAATAAAATAGGTCTCTATTAGATAACTCATACGTCCGTACTAACTGATTGAAGGGTATCATTACGTCTCCCTCAAATAAATCGCCCACGCAAGATAAACCCCTAGCTGACCAACATTTAAATCCTGAATCTACCACACCCAGTTGAAAACCCGACATACCCACTAAAGGCGTAAATGAAGATGTTTTGCCAATATTGCCTTCCCTCTGCTGAATTGCCCTCCATGCTTTAATAGTATTGATGACTATTGGGTTATGGCAATATTCCCTAACTGTCCTCATTTTGTCCAAAATCAGCAAACTGGTAAGGGGGCACCTTGCCTGAGAGACTTTGATATCTAGCCATATTGAAAGACGATCCCCACAAGCCCAATCAATCAAATAGGACAAAAGCGAGCTTAATTGGTAATTTTTAATGTCCGGAAGGTCCACTCCCCCCAGACTGTGAGGCAGTTGAAGTTTAGCTAATTTAATGAGGGGCCGCTTACAATGCCAAATAAAGGAGCTAACCAGCTGTTCAGCCGCCTGAGTGTTTGCTTAATGAAAGTCAGGGGGAGCATCCATATAGGGTATAGCAAACGGGGAGAATATTCATCTTAATAAGCGCTATCTGACCCAACCATGAGACCGGAAGTGTCTCCCATCTTTGAAGGTCTTGTTTAATTTTATCAATAATTGGATAAAATTGGCTTTGAATAGCCAATCCAGAACTGCTTGATCGTACCCGTTGGTGATGACTGCCCAAACCAAACCGCTCCAGAGTATAGAAAAGAAACTGCCATTCAATTCAGTCAAATGACTTCTCTGCATTTGAGAAATCACCAATCCCTGTATTGACTGTTGTTGACATGCTTGAATTACATCAAGCAGCCTCCTAACATTATTGGAGGATCTGTGACCCTTAATGAAGCCCGTCTGATCCTCTTTAATAATAGGTGTCACTGTGCGCAGGCCCGGATCTGACCAGCGCCCCTGCCCAGTCCTAGTGTGACTCCAGCATTACAGAGACAAACAAATGCTGCTGGAGGCCTTCAGAACATTGGGGAAGGATGCCCAGGCTATGATGCACAAGGGATCAAAAATAATGCTCTTTCAGAACTTCTCTCTGGTCATGATATGCAAGAGGAAGGCGTTTGATGAGGTAAAGAAGTGCCTGAGGGATCTGAATATTCAGTATTCTATGAGACATCTGGCAACATTGTGCTCAGTCATGGAGGGTCTGTGTATAACTTAGGATCATCAGAAAAGGGAAAGATTTTTTGGATGCTCTTAAAAAGGCTGATTGGCCTGAATTACATGGACAATTATTTAATTTTACTCCTCTTTTTCCACCTTCTCCTTTTTCTTATCTTTATTTATAATCTACCTGGTTTACTTGGTTGTCGGGGGGGTGATTTGGATTTTTCCACTAATATATGTTGGGATAATAATTGCATATATTTTATTTTATGTTGCTGCTTTGCGAAGAATGCCTAGAATAATAGTGTGGCAGGGATGGGTTGGATACCCACTTTTAATTTCCTTGTTATAAGATATTGGTATCTGTTTATCTTACTTTGCAATGTCTGGGGCAAGGGCATGGCCTCAGCTAGAAGGAGTCTTATTGGATGGTAGGAGTGCCCTCTGGGGACAAGGGGGAAAATCTCCTTTTAGTTATGCTTTATGTTGTTATTTTTTAGGAGTAGTTTCTAGTAGTTTTGATTTAGCAGTGTTAAAGGTTGTATTTTTAAATTTATGTGAATTGTTTACAGTCTCTACTCAATGAGTGGGGTTCTTCCTCCTGGGGGGTCTCGGATTTTCCTGAACGATCATGGCGAGTCATTCGTTTGAATGGTGCACCTGGAATGTTAAAGGGAAATGACAGCCAGACTACTAAAACCCCTCGGAATCCTAGTAGCACGCAAACCCACCAACACTCTCCATCAAAAACTAACAAACTTAAAAGACCCCGTACATCCCATGGACAAAACCAACGTCATCTACAAAATTCCATGCAAGGACTGCCACAAACACTACATAAGACAAACAGGCAGAAAGTTAGCCACCAGGATACACGAACACCAGCTAGCCATAAAAAGACACGACCCTGTCTCCCTTGTAGCCCTACATACGAATGAAAAAAGCCACCATTTCGACTGGGACAACACATCTATCCTGGGACAGGCTAAGCAAAGCACTCCAACCACAACGCCATAAACAAACACATAGATCTAGATGCCATCTATCATCCCCTCAGAAAGCGAACAGGAAATGACATCATCACAACCCCCGGGAACCCCATCCAGGAGAAAGATATAAATAGAAAGCAGGAGACAACAGCTTCGCTTCACTTGGAGGCCGCCACTGATGATGTTACCTAGCCAGGTAACGAAACGTCTGGATATCAAACCTACAGCTCAGCGAGCAAACCTACACCCTAAATGTTAAAGGGAGTCACTCTCCAGTTAAAAGGAAAAAGATTCTATCAAGGATTAAAAAAAGAGAAGGTTGATGTAGCCCTCTTACAGGAGACACACCTAACTGACAAGGAGCATTTGAAGCTGCAGCAGGGAGAATTTGGTCAAGTGTTCTTCTCATCTTTCAATTCGAAAAGTAGAGGGTTGGCCATTCTTATCTGGAAGAATCTTCCATTTCAAATGTTAAGCCAAATAAAGGATGAGTCCGGGCGGTTTATAATACTCAAAGCTCTCATATATGGAGAGGAGTACAGGATTTTGAATGTATATTGCCCCCCAGCACATCCTTTTAAATTCATAACAGATGTGGTTTCCAGATTGATGACCTTTGGGGCACGTCACACGATTATAGGGGGAGATTTCAACCGTATCATTGTCCCCGAGGTGGACAGGATACCTAGGAGTTCTGTGGGTATATCTCTGCAGTCTAGGCAGTTGGTGGATTTGATTAAGGAGTTAGAACTGGTAGATGTATGCAGATGTCTTCGCCCCGAGGGTAGAGATTTTACTTTTTATTCTAACCCACGTAAGTGCCATACCAGAATTGATATGTTTTTTATCCCTTCAACCTTTTTGAATTCAATACTGTCCTGCAAAATAGGGAATATAGCTGTTTCCAACCACGCATCGGTATATGGAGGTCAAGGCTGGTGGTGATGAGATTGACTCCCGGCATTGGCATATGGACCCTTTCCTACTGAAAGATAGTAAGTTTATAGAATACTTTTTGCAGGAATTTAAAACTTTCTAGGATATCAACTTAGGTACGGCCAGCAAAAACTCATCGATGTGGGAGACTGCCAAGGCCTATATGTGGGGCTTGATTATCTCATATTCTGTGACCCGGAAACGACAGAGGGGAAAACACCAATGCTTGCTCGAGGCTCACCTGAAGGCAGCTGTATCAGCGTATGTTGATAGGCCGTCCATAACTAAATTACAGCAGATTACAGCCCTCAGGGCTACTTTGAATGCTACACTCAGTCAAACAGCAAAGAAGGAGATAGGTTTTGCGAAGCAGAGACTATTTGAGCACGGTGACAAGCCAGGCAGGTATCTAGCATACCTTGCCAGAAAGAAGAAGGCGCCCCAATCTATTACATCTACTAGATAGAGTGCTGGTACTTTTACTTGTGATCCTAAAAAGATCAATGCAGTATTTAGAAAGTTCTATTTTGAGCTGTGAAGATAGAGTGAGGAAGATGTAGTACTTTTTTAATAACCTGGACCTGTCGGGCGTAATCTCGGAGCAGGTGTCTTTTCTGAATGCCCCCCTGACAACTCAGGAAGTGTAGGAGGCGGTGAGGCAGCTCCAGAGCAGCAAAACGCCCAGGCCAGATGGATTTCAGACTGAGTTCTATAAAGACTTTATAGAGGAACTGGCCGAACCACTGGTAGACATGTATAAACTATTCATTTAGTCAGGGTTGTCTCCCACCCTCCTTGAGAGAAGCAAATATCTTCCTCCTCCTCAAGAAAGGGAAAGTCCCAGATGACTGTACTTCGTACAGGCAAAAGTGAGGATTACAGATGCTGGAAACCAGAGTTTAGATCAGAATGGTGCTGGAAAAGCACAGCAGGTCAGGCAGCATCCAAGGAACAGGAAAATCGACGTTTCGGGCAAATGCCTTACTAAATGTGGACTTTAAAATCCTGTCAAAAATGCTGGCACCAAGACTGGAGAGGGTATTGCCATTGTGGGCGGCACGGTGGCACAGTGGTTAGCACTGCTGCCTCACAGCGCCAGAGACCCGGGTTCAATTCCCGCCTCTGCGTGGGTTTCCTCCGGGTGCTCCGGTTTCCTCCCACAGTCCAAAGATGTGCAGGTTAGGTGAATTGACCATGCTAAATTGCCCGTAATGTTAGGTAAGGGGTAAATGTAGGGGTATGGGTGGGTTGCGCTTCGGCGGGGAGTGTGGACTTGTTGGGCCGAAGGGCCTGTTTCCACACTGTAAGTAATCTAATCTAATCTAATCATAAAAGAGGATCAGACGGGCTTTATTAAGGGTTACAGATCTACTAATAATATTTGAAGAGTGCTAAATATGGTACAAGTCTGCCAGCAAAGAGCGATACCGGGCTTGGTCGTCTCCCTAGGTGCAGAGAAGGCATTCAATCGGGTGGAATGGCTGTACCTTTTTTATATCATGGAGCGGTTTGGCCTAGGAGAGGTTTTTAACCAAATGGGTCGCAGTGCTATATAGTGACCCGAAAGCAGCAGTGCTTACTGATCGCATAAGATCAGATAGTTTTAGTATTGCCAGAGGTTGTCACTATTATTTACGCTAGTGATTGAACCGCTGGCGAAAGCTATCCGGATGGACCCCAGTATAATGGCCCCGGAGGTAGGATCAGGCTAGCATGACTTTACTCTTTATGCTGATGTTGTCCTTCTTTTCTTAACTGATCCATTGATATCCATGCCCTGCTTTATACAAGTGGTTAATTTATTCAATACGTTTTCAGGGTACAAAATTAATTTTATGAAATCAGAAGCCATGCCGGTGGGAGGTCTTACCAATATACCAAACTTCACGGATGGAAATCGCTTTCCCTTTCGGTGGTCACAGGGAGGTTTTTTCTACTTAGGCATTTTATTACCCAGGCATTTGATCAGTTATATAAAGATAACCAAGTGCATCTGTTAGAGAAAATAAGGCAGGATCTTCGGCACTGGGAAGATCTCCCGATATCCCGGCTGGGAAGAGTAGCTCTGGTCAAGATGAATGTTCTCTCTCGCCTATTATACCCTATGAGAATGCTTCCTTTGATACTGCCTAGGCAAGCGCTGCGTAGGCTTTATGGCTGGTTCGGTTCCTTTGCTTGGCGTTATAGAAGGCCCCTAATCAAACTAGATAAATTGCAGCTTCCACAAGAAAGGAGAGTTTAGATTTCTCGGATTTTAGGAAGTACCAACTAAGTTCCTTGTTATCACGTGGCTGATTGGGCCTCTCGTGATCCACTATCAGTTTGGTTGGATATCAAGGCTTCCCACGCAAAATGCCCCCACTTCAAACTATTGTTTATGGATAAGATGAGAATTGTCATGGATCATTGTAAAAGCCCAATTGTCACGCGGTGTCCACCAACACCCTTGAGCTGTTTAGGGAGAGGTGGGTGCTGCAGGGAGTGGAGTGTATTATTTCCCTATCCAATTCAATTTTGATTTAATCCCTACCCTCCCCTTCACTGTTTTGATCACACAGCACTGCCCTTTGATGTGAAGGGCACTGCTTGTCACTGGCCACTCGGGTGTTTTCCTATCTTCCTGGTGGTGGAAATTAAATAAAGATTCGAAAAAAATAATAAAAGCCCAATTGTCACGCAGTGTCCACCAACACCCTTGAGCTGTTTAGGGAGAGGTGGATGCCCCAGGGAGTGGAGTGTATTATTTCCCTATCCAATTCAATGTTGATTTAATCCCTGCCCTCCCCTTCACTGTTTGATCACACAGCATTAAAAAAATTAAAGCCCAATTGTTCTAAACACAATCAAAGCTTGGATTATTCAACAGGGTGAGGGTAAGTTACAAAAAAAACCTCCCCCTTCAATCCTATAGTGGGAATGTTGGGATTTTAGCCAGGCTTGATAGATGCTGGCTTTAAACTTTGGGAGTCCAGAGGAATCTCCTGCTTGGGAGATCTGTTCGATGGGGGAAGTCATGACGTCCTTTGAACAGTTGCGTCAAAAGTTTGGGTTACCTAGCAAGGACCTTTATCGATATTTTCAAGTACAAGACTTCATACAGAAAAATGCCACATTGATGGTCAATCCTTATAAATCGGATATGGAGAAGGGAGTGCTTCGGCTGTGTGTCCCCTCAGTCAGTACTCTCTATCATTCACTAGGTAATAATGTGTCAAAGGACATGAAACTACTACATAAATTGGACTCAAGAATTGGCCGTGGAAATCTGAGAGGTGGAGGAGGACATCTGGGGAAACGCCAGGAAGATCTCTATCTTTAATAGGACTCGAGCTATTCAATTGAAGATACTTCATAGGGCCCATATGGCACCAGAGCAGCTTGCAAAGTTTAAGATAGGAGCATCCCCAATGTGCCTGAAATGTAAAATAAAACTTGGTACTCTCACTCATTGGTTGTGGATATGCCATAAGATCCCCAGATACTGGGACAGCGCAGTGAATACCTTGGCAAAGATCTTAGGAACGGTGATTGGGTTAGATCTGGTGTCTCTCCTTTTGGGTTTCCCAAATTTTCCTTCTCTAGATGGACATGGGAAGAAACTGTTTACTATCCTCTCCTTTTGTGCGAGGAAAAACATCTTAGTAAACTGGGTAGCGGAAAGATCCCCCCGGACTCTCAATTTGGCATATGATAGTTATGGAACACATTCCCCTGGACGTCCTTACGAATATGGTACAGCAAACAATGGAATTGTTTAATAGAACATGGTGGTCCTTTTTGAGCTACATTGATGCAGATGTATCAGCCATATTATCTAGGGAATTTGTCTAGCCGTGAGGACAATGTCTGTTGGCTCAGGGCCCGAGTGGAAGAATTCCATATAAATACATATCTGTTCATTTTTGCTCGCATCGATCAGGAGCTACAATGAGAATGCATTGAGTGTTGTAACTTTATTAAATGTAAATTAAGCTATCTTAGGACTTGACATAATTCTATTTTGAATGTTTAATTATCTTTGTTTGTTAGTTATTTTCTGTATTACAGTTCTTTTTTATACTTTACCTAGTGTATTGGTAGTTTGTAGAGTAGATTAAGTTTGTTTTCTTTATAATAACAATATAAATATTGTAACGTGGTTACACTATTTTGCATTAGTTTTGTAATTTGGTTTATAAAAATCCAAAAACTTTTTTTCTTATTAAAATAATAGGTAACACCGTCTCCAGGCTTAATGCAAGAGTCTTAGAATTTTAAAGTCCACATTTAAGAGGGAAATGGGCCTGTAGGAAGCACAGTCTTGCAGGTCCTTCCCTTTTTTAAGGATGAGTGAAAGATTGCCCTCTCTCAGAGATGGTAGGAGATAACCATGACTGTATGAATCATTAAACATATTCAGCATCGGGCCTGATAGTTATAAATACCTTATAGAATTCACTGGGAAGTCTGTCAGGATTGGGTGCCTTTCCACTCTGAAGCTGCCTCACAGCTTCCTGCACTTCTTGCTCCGATAAGGGGGCATTGAGAAAGGAAATGCATTCAGGAGTCACACCTGGTAGCTTCGGATTCCTAAAAAAATTCCACTTTGGCCTGCTCCTCCTCAATCCTCAGATTGGTATAATTTAAGAGTAATCTCTGGAATGCCACATTAATGTTTTTAGAATCACGTTAGGATCCCAGACCCTTCTGTAATTGCCATAATGGCTTTAGGGACCTGCCTTTTCCTGGTGAGATATACTAAGTATTTGCCTGGCTTGTCACCAGGCTCATATAACCCTTGCTTTGCAAAAGCCAATACCTTCTTTGCCATCTGCATGAGCACAGAATTTAATGCAGAACCGCAGTGCCGTAATCCTCTTGTAGCTTGACTAATGAGGGTCTGTCAAAGCCTTCTTGGCTGCCTTCAACCATGCTTCAAGGAGAAGTTGCTGCTCACCCTTCTATCGCTTCCTACTGGCGGAATAGGAAATAACTAATCACCTGGCATAGGCATTTCTGTTTCCCAGAGGACAGATGAACTACCAACCTAGTCTATGTTGATGCTTAGGAATGCCCGAAATTCCCTAGAGAAACACTCCACAAACATATTATCCTTTGCCAGTGCCTTGAACCCACTGTAACATCCTTAATTTTAACCATAAGGTACACTGGAGTATGATCAGAGATGATAATGTTACCAATCGTACAAGATGCCACCAAATGCAGGGTTACCACAGGGGTCAGAAAAAAAAAAATCAATCTTAGTGTGACATCTCTGCAGATTGGAGAAAAATATAAAATCCCAGCCTATAGGATGGAGACACCTCCAAGCGTCCCCACACAGATCCACTAACTGTTTAATTTGTTACAGAGGGTATCCAGGGACCTTTGGGCAACCTGTCTCCTGTGGGATCCATGAGACAGTTAAAATCTCCCCCTGTGATGATGTGCTGGCACTCAAGACTTATCAGTTTAGAAAAAGCATCTACCAAAAATTTAAAGGGAGGGCAATAAACATTTAAAACACCATTTTCTTCCCCATTTATCAAGGCTTTAGGAATGACAAACCTCCTGTGCATCTTTAAACACATTCTAACAATTTAAATGGGAGATTCTTCCTAACCACTATAGCACTCCCCTACCTCTGGTATTAAATGATGAAAAATAAACTCGGTCAAAGCCATTCTGATGTAATTTCCAGTGCTCCTTGTCATCCAATGTGTCTCCTGTAACAAAACAATATCCACCTTTCTAAGACTCAAGAGTACCTTCTTGCTCTTAATTGGTGAGTGACTTCCCTTGATATTCCAGGTACACCATTTAATCAAGTCATTAGCCATAACCTTCTGCAATAACATTCAAATTCCAGAGAGGAGGAACCTGAACCACAAATCCCTGAGCCTTAGTGGCACATGATCCACCAAATATTAAAAACAAATTAAAACCACATTTAACAAACCCACAAAACTATTAAAAATTAAAAACAAAAACTAATAAACAAACTAACATAATAAACGCCAACAGCACAGAGTAGGGGAATTCACGCCCTGCCCGGGGGGGGGGGGGGGCAACTACCTATCTGCACATAAGTAGGCATCTAACCATCCCAGCCACCTTCACTTCTCCCAGCTAGAGCCACACCACAAACACAAGCAGAAAAGAGTAAACACAGCATTGAATACCAATATGAAAAAGAAATTTTAAAAAAATACCCCACCCATCCTTTGGTACTTCCTAACTTAGAAATTGAAAATGTACATCTCAACCGCCACCAAACATAGTTTAAACCAATTATCAATAGAAAAAAAAATAAAGATCCAACCGAACTACCTCAGTTTATTTTACAAAACGATAAAGACATACCCAAACAACACTATTTATACATACAAAAATTGTTCAAATTAGGTTAATTTGTCCACAAAGTCTCTTGCCTTCTCCGATGTGTCAAAGAGACATATGGATCAATGTAAGGTAATCTGAAGCAACGCCAGATACCTCAGGGAGTACCGAATTCTGGGCTCTGTCTTCTCTGACACCATCCTAAAGATTTTCATTTCTGCATCACCACCGCAGAGAAGTCCTGAAAGAATATGATCTTAGAGCCCTCGTAAATTAGAGCCTTTGAATCTTTCTCCTTGACTCTAGAAGCTTCCATTATTCTCTCCTTATCCTGGTAACGATGGAACCGAACCAGGAAAGGACAAGAACATTTACTCAAAACCAATCTCCACGCTGCAACCCGGTGAGCCCTCTTATCTTCAATCCTCTCATGCCAGCCTCCATGTCAAGGCATTTTGGCAGCCAGTCCTCAACAAATTCCACAGGCCACTCACCTTCCTTACCCTTAGGCAGACCGATGATCCAAATGTTTTTTTTTCCCTGCCCTGTTGTCAAGATCGACTTGGTCGCGCAAATTATGGACCTGCGTCTCCTGGACTTATATCGCATCAGTTTCCACCACTGTGACCCTGTGCTCCACCTCACCTGTCCTCTTCTCCAGCTGCTGCTTATGCTTCTGCAGCACAAGAGAGATTGGAGCTAGCTTCTCAATCTGTTTCCCCAGCATCTCACGAGCTCATTCACCAGGGACTGGAAAGTAATCAACTCCAAGGATCCTGCAGACTGAGCTACAGACCTGGCCTCAGATGCTCCTCCCTTTTTTGTCATTTCTGGATGGCAGGAACCCCAGGTAAGTTAACTTTTAGAAGTTTCTTAGGACTCCCTGATCTTTCTGGAGTCCCAAGATATCATGATGATCTGGCTTGGGCAGGTTGACGGTTTGTCCCACTTGTGCTGCAGTGCAGAGCTCTGCAGTGCAATCTTCTTAGATCGCTGCCATCTTGGATCCCGTTTTGCACTCACAATCTGTTCACAGCCCTCTACACTCATTATCACTTGCCTTTCCACCTATTCCGCATTTCTCTGTGGGGCCATTTTATAGTGAAAGAAGCATATCACAACAATTCAGAACTATATAGGAAAAATTGTACAGGAAAAAGCGAAATCACTAACACTCTAAGCCCCATCACGTGTAATATGAGCCATTGTTATAAACAGGGCACCTGTTTTCAGTGTGATGTATTTGAGGACAGATGCCTCAGATCCACAAATGGACATTATCTGTCACTATCCACTTAAGGGTTGCCATCACTTTTGGTACTGACTCTATTATCTACAGATAACTTCACCTTTGCCTGTAGATTCTTGTGCTCAGGCTGATATCTCCCAATGTGTCCCTCTTTGGCTTCTGGACACTCACCACTCTGTCCTCCTAGGTAGGCTGCTGTTCATTAACAGCCTGATTTCTGAGAATTCTGCATCCATTTCAAGATGCACCCTTCCAGGTGCTCAGGAGAATCCAAATAGCCATACCAATTCCCAAAGTGCCAGGAATGTAATGGCTCTTTGCATTGGCTAGGTTCCAACCAGTGACTTCTCCCCTCACTGAAAATAAAGTTTTAACTGACCCTCCAAAGAGCATTTGAGCCAGACCCAGCCACTGACCCGATCTGCATAATCCCACATTTACCATGGCCAATCCACCTCATCTACACATCTTTTGATTTTGGCAGGTAACCACTGCACATGGCAGAAATCTATGCAAACATGGGAAGAACATGCAAATGCCACACAGTCACCCAAGGCTAGAATCAAACCCAGGTCGCTGGTGCTGTGACAGAGCAGTGCTAACTCTGAGCTATTGTGCCCTCCCTCCCCCATCAAGCTCAATCTCACTCAGTTTATGATTAACTGAAACAAGGGAAAGCAAAATTTTAACTACCTCTCACTGTAAATCTACTGCAATCTGTGCTACAGAATTGCAGTTCTCAGCATCCGCAGCAATATTTTTCAGTTAGTTTGTCACTTTTATTAAAGTAAATCCTCTATCGGCAGTACAATCCCTATTCTGAAAAGTCAAAACCTATGCCTTAGGCATACGTTACTGAGAGCGTTGTTTGAATGAGGGCAGTGAAGCAAAACAAAATGAAAAAAAATGCCGACACAATAGTTTATAAAGAAAACTTTTTTTTAAATGTTGCCAAGGGATGGTACAACTACTGATCAGTTCTCAAACATTTAGTTGCTACTCTGCTTTGCAGCCAGTCTTTTGTCTCTCTCTTCAGCAATGGTGAGGCGGATACCCTTTCCACGAGGCAGAGAAACCCATGGCTTATTACCCTGGCAACAAAAAAAATTGATTAATGTAGCGAAGGAAAATTTAATAGTAAACAGATGACCTTCTTTTCTCCTGCAGCCTTTGGCTCTATTATTAATATCATCTCAATGATAACTTGTTTGCAAGCACCTTCGAAAATTTTCACCATCTCCTCTCCTTCCCTGGTTTGGAAAATAAGATTAACCATGGAAACTGCTATGAGCACATTTCATAAGTACATATTTCTTTATTTTTGGTTTGCATCAACTGAAAACTGGTTTTGGAGGTTTTAATTAACTGCACAAAATCATCAACTTAAACCACTTTCACAACAAATTCTATATCGGGAACAGATTCAATCTTCTCCAGGAAAGCTGCTTTTATTTCACAAGTCACTAACTTGTTCAAATGATATAAATGGTATTCGTCAAAATGAAATGAGCCAGAATGCAGTAAACAACTAGAACAGAGCTGCTTGAATTTAAGCAGCATATCAATTAACTTTCAAACAGAAGAATTTAAATTTTCTTATCGTGTCCTAACAACCACAGAATGTCTCAAAGTCCTTTACTACCATTGAAATACTTCTGAAACATAATCACTACTATCATGCAGAAACTTCATGCCCCTTTTCTACTGTTAATAAAGCACAAGTGTTGATCAGGACACCAGGAATTCCTCTTTGAACAGATTCAAGGAATCTTTTTGTTCACTCACAGGATGCAAACATGATATTAGTTTAACATCAACACTAAAATATCTGCAACTGACTTGGAACCAAAGGCTAAAACACAACCGAAACTCAGAACCCAAGCAAAAATAACATACGTTTAAGTAAGTAATTTACAACCATGGAATGTCTCAAATCACTCAAAATCCAGAGAAAGACGTATATACACTTAATATTCTATAATATAGGGAACTGCAGCCAATACACACTCAGCAAATTTCTACAAACAGAAACATGATAACCATCAGCCAATGTTTCTGTCGTGTTGATTACGGTATAATTTAAACAAGGATACTAAAGAACTTGCTCGATAATCTTCCAAATTCTGCCACGCAATCTTACATGCACCCTAGCAGCCAGCTAGGTCCTTTAGTTGGATGAGTTTAACCACTGCACTGGACTGTCAACCTTGAATTTTGATATTGAAACCCTGAAGCGAAACTCAACAAGGAACATAAACAAATTCTAATATTGTATTAAGAATGTATAACAGGCTTATAACAATGTTGCAATTCATTGCAAATTATCACTCTCTACAAGAGCTATCACTTTGATTCTGATTAACTCAAGTTACATCTGCCAACTGCTAAAACAATTTTAAAAAAAACATGTATTCCAAATGGATCTAGGATTCATACTCACCTTTCCAATAACAAAAATGTTGGAAAGCCTGGTAGCAAAGCTATTACTGTTAGCATCCTTTACATGAACAACATCAAAAGAGCCAGGGTGCCTCTCACGATTAGTGATTACTCCAATACGACCCAAGTTAGCACCTCCTATCACCATGCATAAGTTACCTGCAAAGGCAAAAATGGTAACAGATCAAAGGGCTATGGGAATTTAGAAAGAACACAAGAGCATTTGGCACAAGAAATTACTCACGCAGGGTATTTTTTTTAAAAAAGCAATCCATGTATCTTACACACAAATAATTTAAGTCATAGTATCAACAGTCTTTGAAAATTACAGTGCCCATATACCTGTGCCCTGAAAAAGTTCCTAGACTATCATGGCTCCATTACAACATAAGCAGGTAATCTGTTAATTTGTAATTCAAAATAACAGGAGATGCATATGCTTAGGAATTAAACAGGAAGAGGAAACCATCTCAAGAGCATGTTGTTGATTTTGTTTAGCACTCCTGGTAGATTAGTCTGTGTGTGGAAACTTCAGGGGCAGAAAGGATTACATTCAACTGTAACTTCTTTTCCTCTTCCAATATATCACAAAAGTCAAGATGGTGAAAAGAAGGCATTCACTTAACAGGTGGAAGATGGGCTGTATTTTTCAGGAAATATTGAAGCCTGGTTGACAGACACACAAAAGTAAGCAAATCACAGTCCCCTACATATAATTTGACCACTTTATATAGAAGGAAACAGTTTAATGAGTGATCCTGTGCTTACACTAGTTGAAAATTGATCAAGAGTCATGGCTAAGGTAAAGTCTCTGAGGGACAGGATTCCTTGTCTTCCCTTTATATTCTGCAGTTTCTAACCATGGGGTCATATGTGCCTGCCTGCACACTGCTGACCAGTTCAAAAACCAAGAAGTTAGAAAAAGATAGCCCTGCAGTGAAGCGCAGCCATGTAACAAATAACATCTTGAAATTTCAATATTGATTATTAATTTCTTAAAGGTCAAAAAATTTGTCTAGATGTTTATAACTGAGCAGCCCTCGGAATATAAATTTTTAATTTAACCCAAAATTTCAAAGTCACTGAACATTAGTTTTACTCTGCATTTTCTAACTTTGCCCTTACAAGTTCAGATATTTGAAAAAAAATTACCTGTAGCGTAGAATTGTACCCAGCTGCAACTCAACCAAGTTAAATAGATGTGACTTATCAGAAAGTTTTGGAGACTTACTTTTAAAACTCTGCCAATATTTAATCCTTTGGCATAGTCATGTCTATTATGTATGTCTATGTGCCCATTTGAAACCAATTTCAGTCTTGATTGTTTCCCCCAAAAAGCAGATGTACAGGACTTGTTGCTATTATCCAGAAGACAGGAAGGGAACTACAGGCCAGTCAGTATAACTATTGGAAGCAATTCTAAGAGATTGAATTGATCGGCACTCAGAGTGGCAGGGATTAATTAATAATAGTCAGCGTGGTTTTGTTGAGGGGGTCATGTCTGACCAAACTGACTGAATTTTTGAAGAGATGACCAGTTGTGTACACATTTGACATAGTCTACTTGGACTTCAGCAAGACTTTGATAAGGCATGAAATGACAGCTTGGCAGTGAAGGTTAAACCCCATGAGGTCCAAGGGAAGCTGTCAAATTGGATCCAAAATTGGCAAAGTGGCAAGAAGCAAAGCTTCATGGTTGAGGGCGACAGATTGGAGTCTGTGTAATGTGGGGTCCTGATAGAATCCATGTTGGGGTGCTTGCGGTTTGTGGTATATATAAATGATTTAGACATGAATGGAGGAGAGTTGGCCAGTAAGTTTGCAAAAGATACAAAAATTGGGGGAATGGTAAATAACGAGGAGGCTAGCCTTAGTTGTGGGTGAGTTTAGAAGGGTTGATCTGATGAGCTTATCAGTGGAATTTAGAATTCAACCTGGATAAATGTGAGGTGAAGCACTTGAGTGAGACTAACAATGCAAGGGAATACAGAACAACTGGTAGGACCTTGAGGAGCATCAAGGATCAGAGGGATTTTGTGTTCATGTTTTCTGGCCCCTCAAGGTAGCAGGACAGGTAAAGTGGTTAAGAAGGCATTTGGGATTCTTGCCTTTATTAGCTGAAGTAGAGTGTTTAAGAGGAGAGAGGTTATGCTAGTACTATATAAAACATTCATTATCCCAAAGCTTGAGTACTGTGCATGGCTCTGGAATCCACATTACAAGACGAATGTGACTACAGTGGGAAGGATGTAGAGATTTACCAGATATACTGCAGAGTTTTAGTTATGAAGGATTGGACAGACTAAGGCTGTTTCCTTGGACAGGAGACAGGGGTGGGAACACAGTTGACATGTACATTATGGAAGTATAAATACGGTAGACAGGAAGGAACATTTCCTCTTGATCAATGACCTGGGGGCATAAATATAAGGTCAAGAGATTTAGAGGAAATGGGAGGAAAAATGCTTTCACTGAAAGGTTGGTGTAAATCTGAAGACTCACTGCCTGAAAGGGTGGTACATGCAGAAACCCTCATACGAGAAGTAGTTAGTTGTGGACTTCCAATGTCAATGCACACAAGGGTATTGGCCAAGTGCTGGAAAGCACCGACTGGCCGATGTGCTTGTTTTAGACTGAAGCTAACTTCACGGGCTGAAGGACTTTTTTTGCGCAGCAGACCTCTATGACAGAAAATAATCTGACAATATATACACCTTAATTGAACAAGAACACCATTCAATTTACTGCCATCATAATCCCCATACCTGTATCAAACTTGATGAAGTCTGTGATTTTGCCAGTATCCAGATCAATCTGCACAGTGTCATTAACCTTAATCAGAGGATCCGGATAGCGAATGGTTCGTGCATCATGTGTGACCAGGTGAGGAATTCCCTTGGTGCCTACTCGAATCTTTCTTACTTTGCACAGCTTATACTGGAAACCAAATTAAACTGTTTGTAACTCTTCGATAGTTTTAAGGTTGTTTTTAAAGATACTAAATTCTATCATTTAAAACAGTCTACACTTTAGTATCTAACCAGCTGTTGTGTGTAAATCCAGCTCAAAAAGGTTGACGTTTCTTACTAGGAATATAATCATAGTTAAGCATCTTTCAGCTACTGAAACCTCATGTAGGTTATCTTACCTCACACAACCTCAAAAGTAGTATTTTATTGTAGCAGATACCAGAAAGGTGGGAAGGGGAACAAAGAGCAACACACCTTAGTTTGTTGAACCCGATTCACTCCTATCACACTACATTTAAGCACCAACCAACTGCGTAGTTAAACAATGGAACAACATGTTGCAGTGTTCAATAGCATACGTTGTTAGGTGGCAAGGCACAAGTCTGCATCTGCGACATTCCATAGTAAATGGCTATCTTCTTTACTCTACATGGTCAACGCAAACAGAAGCCAAGTTCCTTAAACCTGACAGTCATGAGGGTTTGAGCATGAGCCTGGACAATGCTGAAGTACATCCACAATGACAGAAACCTAAAAGCTATGTCCTCTCCAGAAACATGCAAAAATGTAAGAATAATTACATGGCACAACTACCATGAGTTAATCATATCTATGTGCAGAACACACTTGGTGAGCCAATACAAAAAAAAATGAAATAAAATAGTTACTACCTACTTCTAACCAGTCAGTGCAGCAAGGTTCTGAAAAGTACAATCAGACTCAAAACAAAGATTTTTTTTTAGTAGTATGGTTAATGTTTAAAGAGCTTCCGAAGACATTATTCCAAATACTGCCAAGTCTGCACCCGTGGTGCTAATCTCATTGCCGTTAAGAAAAATACTAACTATACAAGTTTTCAACTACGCAAGAGACAGCGAGGACAGCAGTCCACTGTTCTTGCAGATATTGGCCTCACTTCTCTACACGACACTAAGTGCATGACGAACATCCATAAACAATGAGTTAAAATTCTGGGCCTCAATAAGCAAACCTAATGCAAAGTGCTGTTAATAAGCAATCTCTCTTCAACTGCATAGGTCAGAATTATGACCATTGTGCCAGCCACAACCAAATATATGAATATGGAGGCACAGAAAGCAAGTTCATTAAAAGACAGCAGAAACAAAAATACATGCTGTTCTTGAGCACATTAGAGGTCAACTGATGCAGAAACAAGTGCCATTTAAATAATAGGTATAGGAGAATATGACAGATCAAATACCTTTGCCTCCTCAGCTGTAATTCGGTGCACTGCAAAGCGACCCTTGGTGTCATAGATCAGACGGAAATGTTCACTTGTTTTATCAATGCTGATCACATCTATAAATAAAACAAACTCATAAGGCAAGCAACGATACACAGCATGTAGTTACAACACTAACATCCGAATCAATTGAGAGGCAATTTGTTGTGGAAATGCAGTAGCTAAAACATCTAGTCACTTACTGAAATTAGGAAGCAGCAGAATCATTGAATTTAGTTAACTGGGCAAGCTTATAAGCAGAACCTCAATTTTCACTTCACTGGCACTTATGAGCACATATTCCAAATACATTAGGTGGTTATGATCACGACTCTACCTGTCTTGATTTCAACTTGAAGTCTCAACAAAATCTCTTTTTCATTCTTTCATAGGAAAGTGTTGCTGACAAGATCAGCCGTTTCCGACCAGTAATTGCCTATTAAAAGCTGTGGAATAGTTCATCTGATGCAGGTATATCCACAGTACTGTTAGGGACAGAGTTCCACATTTCTGCTTTGAATGATCAGTGGTATAATTCCAGATGAGGGACGATATGCGGTTTGGAGATAAACTTGCTAAACATACCCAATTTTACATCATGAAGTGTATAATTTCCCAGGAAAAATACACAGCAATGCTTCCCTTGTATTCTACTTGAAAAAACTGAAAACCGCTGAGAGTAATATCGAATTTAGACAAGGCACACAATAGATACTGAGCTTTAACAAGCATTACAGAACTACAATTAATGAAAGTCTCCACACTGACCCATGAATCCAGTTGGGTAAGTCACATCAGTACGGACTTTGCCATCAATTTTGATGAATCTCTGCATACAGATTTTCTTCACCTCATCACCAGTCAAAGCGTACTTCAGACGATTTCTGAGGAAAATGATGAGGGGGAGACACTCCCGGAGCTTGTGGGGACCTGTAGATGGACGGGGAGCCTAGCAAAGCAAATACAGTTTACACACTCAGCACACAATTCATCAACATGGTTAGCAAACATGCATATGAACAGTACATTCACTTACTTGGAAGTTTTTTTTAAAATAACCAGAATATTCACAGGAGCCCTTTTACCAGCAATATGCATCATAGACTTGTATAGGATAGTGAAATAGATCCACAAACTCATTTACTATGCTTGCCAACGTTCAGTTGTCAAACTACATCAAAATGGAAAAGGCCTACTTAGATCTTCATTCTGGGAAAATTGGGCAGTAAAAACCATAAAACGTAATCAGGTGAAAACAGTAGAACAAAAAAATGCAAACAAGAGTATGACTTCTCCATTCTGCTCCACCATTCAACATGGTCTTAGGTTTCAACTCCACTTTCCTGTCTGTTCCTCATATCCCTCAATTAATTGAGACCAAAAATTTGTCTGCCTTAGCCTCAACAGTATTTAAGTAATTACCTGACCCTCACTAACCTTGATACACCAGAAACATTCAACCACAAAGAATCAAATTTCAGATAAGTTTGACAGACACTTGGAAACTCGGTAAACTAAGTAAACTAAATGACTGTTGTCATTTCAAACTGGAATAAAAAGTTGAAATACATTAATCCTACCTACTGAACTGTTCTTTAATCAGCAAACACTAAGACACCAATAACAAGCTGCAAGTATCTACTCAGCTATATATGCATAACCGTGTATGGAAAACTCGAATGCACACTGGCCATTCAGTAAAATAAAGTTTCTGCAATCCCAATGGTCCTAACTGCATTAAAATGAGTGAGTTAGGGGCTACAGAAATCTCACTGCATCTGAACTCATCCACATCACTCGAGACGTCCAAATATTAATATTTCACTTAATGCCCGCGAAATACTTACGAATACTCCAGTCAGTTTATCCAGCATCCAATGCCGGGGGGCCGCCAGGCGCTTCAGGTGCTTTTTTGGACCCCGGGCCTGTAACAATGGGAAACAATCGTTTAGTTTCTGTGGCTGTAACCGAAACTCTCAACCCTCCGGTCTCCGGATATCTGAGCCGAGATTCCCGAGGTTCCCTTCCCTGCGACGAAACCGACTCGCCTGGCTAACTCAGGAGGAGGAGATTTGAAAAACGACACCCGAAGGCCGACCCCGCGGGTCGGGGTGAAGCTGGAACTCCAGCCCGTTGACGGCGCGGATAGAGGCCTGGCCCTCCATCGCCGACACAAAATGAGACCGGGGGCAAGTTCCAGCAACTTTTACTCAAGAATCAACCCGAGCCCGCTGCCTCCGACGACAGGAAAAGAAAAGGAGGGGCGAGGCTAAAGGGGGCCGGGGCCTCGGGCAGTAAACCGCTTTCCAGCCTCCACTCTAATGGCTGCCACTAGTCCCGACACTCGCTCACTTGTTGCTAAAATACCCAAACACTTTCCGCGCCCTTCGCACAAATGATCCCGCGACCCGATGCCCCGTCCGTGTATACACGGATTGCGACAGGATCGATTATGTTTCTCCATTTTACGCGGTGGATGTTGTCAGATTCACCCTGCGCTCCCCCAGCCGCTGATTCTCACCATTGCTGGAGCTGCAGGAAAAGGACCACTGCCCACAATGCAGCGCGCAACGAGGCTGCGGGTCAGAGGTCAGGCGGCGGCGCGCCTGCGCTCTATGTTCTTGTGGAGAAGGATCGTCCAAGCAGGACTGTTGTTTCTCCCTCTTTCCTCGGATGCTGCCAGACTTGCTGGTTTTTTTCCAGCTATTTCTGACTTTTTTTGGTGTCCTCGTAACTTAACAGCAAGTGGTTTCTTTCCAGTACTTCAGAGGTTTGTATTTTACACACTGTCCTGTGTCAAAGTCGTCAGCCCTCCGGGAATTTAAGATTATTTTCCAGGACACCACCATGAACAACTAGGGAGAACATTTATAAGGGCTGAAAGTGTTTGCTGGTTACAAAAATATGGGAAAGGGAGTGTATTGCATGTTGAAATTTCCACGAGTAGGTCCTACAGAACTGGTAAGATGAACAAGGGCAGGATATATGTAGTTAATGGAAGGGCTTTGGGCAGTGTTGTCAAACAGAGAAACTTAGACCCACGTATATAGTTCCTTGAAGGTGGCATCACAAGTAGACAGGGTGGTAAAGATGGTGTTTGGTACGTTTGCCTTCATTGCCCAGACCATTGAGTATAGGATTCTGGATTAGATTAGATTACTTACAGTGTGGAAACAGGCCCTTCGGCCCAACAAGTCCACACTGACCCGCCGAAGCGCAACCCACCCAGACCCATTCCCCTACATTTACCCCTTACCTAACACTACAGGCAATTTAGCATGGCCAATTCACCTGACCTGCACATTTTTGGACTGTGGGAGGAAACCCGAGCACCCGGAGGAAACCCACACAGACACGGGGAGAATGTGCAAACTCCACACAGTCAGTTGCCTGAGGCGGGAATTGAACCCAGGTCTCTGGCGCTGTGAGGCAACAGTGCTAACCACCGTGCTGCCCAGTGGTGCTGGAAGAGCACAGCAGTTTCAGGCAGCATCCAAGGAGCAGCGAAATCGACGTTTCAGGCAAAAGCCCTTCATCAGGAATAAAGCAAGTCAAGGCATCGTGTAATGGTTGTACAGGATGTGAGTGAGGCTACTTTTGGAGTGCTGTGTACAGTCGTCCTGGTACAGGAAGGATATTAAATTGGAAAGGGTGCAGAAAAAATTAACAAGGATGTTACTGGGCCTGAAGGATTTGAGTTATGAGAGACTGGATGGACTGGGACATTTTACACTGGAGTGTAGGAGGTTGAGGGGTGATCCTATAGAGGTTTATAAAATCATGAGGGAAATAGATAAGATGAATAGCAAAGGCTTTTTTTCACCCTAGGGTAGGAGATTTCAAAACTGGAGGGCATAATTTTCAGGTGAAAGATTTGAAAATGAACCGAGTGGTAACTGTTTCTCTCAGAAGACAGTTTGTATGTAGAACAAACTGCTAGAGGAAGGGATGGATGCAGGTACAGTTTTAGTATTTAAAATACATTTGGACAGGTACATGAATAGGAAAGATTTACAGGGATTTGAACCAAACACAGGCAAATAAGACTAGTTTAGTTTGGGAAACCTGGTCGGTATGGATGAGTCAGTCCAAAAGGCCTTTGTCTCTTCTGTATGACTCGAGAACAGGTGATGCTAGTTGATAGAGAATCTGATCTACTGATCATTGTTCCTGAAATTAACTTTGTCTTTTCCAATTTTGAACTTGCATTGTAATTCTACAGCTTGTACCTTTTGTCATTGACAAATCTGATTCTCAATCGCAGTGTTTTTGTATGCGGGGATCTTGGTATTTAGAAGATGAAGCACTCCTGGTTCACAAGCTTTTCTGTTAAGACACCTTTCCCTAAAACTGCTCTTGTCTCTGTTCAGCTGCTGGGATATTCAAGGCCTGGGAAACCCAGTTACAAAGTGCAAATTAGATTAAATCCAAGGCTGCCAACCACATTACAGCAAATTAAGTGCCAGCCTGCCTAGTGGGACCATGTTGGTTGCTTGCCCCTTGCCTCACCTCCATCAAGATCAGAAATGGGTGGATTGGGGTTTGGTTTTTTAAATTCTAACATTTCTCTTGGCCCCAACACATTTTTGGCAGTTAAAATTCAGCCCATAGTAATTGATTTGGAGAAGTGAACATTGGACCATCTAGTTCTTCTAAACCATCCTTCATTTTATTGGCATGATTATAGAACATTTAGCATATAACCGCAATACTAATCGGGATTTATCCACAAAGAAAATTAGAGTTATCTATGTCACCCTCCAGATCATGAATGAATGTGTTTAACAAAAGGAAACAATCAGCGATACTTGAGGAACCCCACACAGGACTGGTGACCTTTAGGAACATATTCCATATTAAACTACCTTCTACTAAATATCTTAGTTAATGCATTCTTCCATTGCCTCCCCACATGAAGAGATTTTGTTGTTCTGTGCGATTCCTCATGTTGTATTTTATTAAAAACATTTCAAAAATCCAAATAAATGATGTCTGTTAAGTCCTCTTGATACAACATTCTCTTAAGAATATCCAAACACATTTTAAAATATAATTTCTCCAAACATGGGACAGGGTATTTGGAATAGCCTATCAAAGAAGATAGTTGATCAGTTCAGTCTTATAATTTTTGAGAGAGTGATGGATATATTTTTGGCCCTCAGGAGAACACTGAATGCTGAATCATGAGTAACAGCCGTCTTCTCGAGCTTGCTTGATTATCTTGAAGAGTCAGGAAGAATATTCCAACAAATCTTCATGATATTGGCTGCCTTTTTTTTCTTTATAACAAGTATTTCTTCCAATTCAATCACAAGAGTTATCGTGATTAATAATTGTGGTGGCTGATGCATTTGAGACGCCATCCACCTCCTCTATGATTTTTGTCACCCTGGCCTACAAAGCCTCATCTTCACCATGGATATCCAGTTCCTGTATATGTCCATCCGCCATGGCAAAGGTCTCCAAGGCCTCAGTTTCTTCCTCTCCTGCCAACCCAACCAGTACCCTTCCACCGACATCCTCATTCGATTGGTGGAACGGGTCCTCACCCTCAACAACTTCTCCTTCAAATAATCCCACTTCCTTCAGACCAAAGGGGTAGCTATGGACACCCCCATGGGCCCCAGCTATGCCTGTCTTTTTGTCGGATAAGTGGGACAGTCCATCTTCAGCAGTTACACTGGCATCATCCTCCGCTACATCGATGACTATATCGGCATCACCTCGTGCTCCCACTAGGAATTTGGACAGTTCATCAACTTCACCAACACCATCCTGACCTTATGATCATCTGGACCATTTCACACACCTCCCTTCCCTTCACAGATCTCTCCGTCTCCATCTCCGGACATCTATTTCAAACCCACCGACTCACACAGCTATCTAGATTACACGCAACCCCTGTCCTGTAAAGACACGATCCCTCACTCCCAATTTTTCCGCCTCCACCATATCGTCGCCCAGGAGGAGCAATTCCACTCCACGACTTCCTGGATGGCCTCCGAGTTCAAGAACTGCAATTTCCCCTCCCATGTGATCAATATGTCCTCCAGCACATCTCCTCCACTTCCTGCACCTCTGCCCTTGAGCCCCACCCCTCCAAACGCAACAAAGATAGAGCCCCCCCGGTTATCACCTTCCACCCCACTGATCTCCAGATGCAGCGCATTATCTTTCATCATTTCTGCCACCTACAATCAGATCCCACCACCAGAGATCTATTTCCCTCCCCCCACCTCACCTCCATCCAAGGCCCCAGAGGATCTTTTTACATCCAGGCAAGATTTTCCTGCACATCCAAACACCTCATCTACTATATCCATTGCTCTTGGCTGTGCTGTACATCTCTTTGACACAATGTGGTCTCCTTTGCATTGGGGAGACAGGGGGCCAACTCGCGAATGTTTCAGGGAACATCTCTGGGACACATGCACCAAACAACCACACCACCCTGTGGCCAACCACTTCAACTCCCCCTTCCACTCTACCAAACACGTGCAAATCCTGGGCCTCCTCCACTGCTAAATCCAAGCCACCTGACAACAGGAGGAAGAACGCCTCATCTTCCGCCTTGGGACCCTTCAATCATACAGCATTAATGTCAACTTCACCGGTTTCCTAATCTCCCCTCCCCCACCTCATCCCAGATCCTAGCCTCCAACTCGGCACTGCCCTCTTGAACTGTCCTACATGTCCATCTTCCTTCCCACCTATTTGCTCCACCCTCCCCTCTGACCTATCATCAGCATCCTCCACCTGCATCTACCTAGCGCCTTCCCAGCTACATTCCCACAATCCCCACCCCGCCCTCCTATTTATCTCTCAGCCTGCTTTCCCCCACCCACATTCCTGATGAAGGGCTTATGCCCGAATTGTCAACTCTCCTGCTCCTCGGATACCGCCTGACCTGCTGTGCTTTTCCAGTGCCACATTTTTCGACGCTGATGACAGGTTGAACAAGCCTTTGGTGCAACTTATACATGCAATTTCTATGATTTGATTTGAAGTTATACATTAAAATTATTTTCTTCTATTTCTTTGCAAGATTACTATACGGCCTCCTTTCAAGGCCAAAAAGCCCCATTTTCATCATGCTTTTATCACATACCTTTTCTAGTGTTGGTGATCAGTCTTGTGGCTATTCACAGCAGCACCTCCACAGTTTGAATGTCACCATTGTGCCCTGATAACTAGATCTGGATACAACAATCAAGATATACTTTGATCAGACCACTGCCCAGTCCAAACATGACTTTAACTTGTAATTTACTGTCATTTACATTTTAGCATAAACCTTAGGTGTGGATAAAACATTGACTGAAATATAGAAAATTTCCTTAAACTAGAACATATGTGGAATTTTGGTGAATGCATAAAGCATTTGTATTTAAGAATCTTACTGTGTCATTTCAAGGCCTGAATGTAATTACACAAAATCCCAGTAACACTTTTGATTAGTGACCCTCAGGTTAAGATAGCACCAGTAGTCTCTATCTCATGGGAGCAACCGCTCTCCGCTGGGCATTGACAGCTCCCCCGTGGAAATTGTGAACAGCACTAAATTTCTTGGCATACACCTGGCAGAGAATCTCACCTGGACTCTCAAAACCAGCTCCATGGCCAAGAAAGCCCAGCAGCATCTCTACTTTCTGCACAGGCTGAGGAAAGCATACCACCCCCCTCCTCCGCCCCCAACTTGTAAGGAGATCTCAGCTATCTGTAAGAATGATAGGGATGTTATGGTAGGGATTTTAACTTTCCAAACATAGACTGGGACTGCCATAGTGTTAAGGGTTTAGTTGGAGAGGAGTTTGTGAAGTGTGTACAAGACAATTTTCTGATTCAGTATGTGGATGTACCTACTAGAGAAGGTGCAAAACTTGACCTACTCTTGGGAAATAAGGCAGGGCAGGTGACTGAGGTGTCAGTGGGGGAGCACTTTGGGGCCAGCAACCAAAATTCTATTAGATTTAAAATAATTATGGAAAAGGATAGACCAGATCTAAAAGTTGAAGTTCTAAATTGGAGAAAGGC